>NC_143139.1:46479285-46629714 GCF_059928025.1 Delphinapterus leucas
TAGTGTATATATGTCAATGCCACTCTCTCACTTCTTCCCAGCTTACCCTTCCCCCTCCCTGTGTCCTCAAGTCCATTCTCTACATCTGCGTCTTTATTCCTGTCCTGCCCCTGGGTTCTTCATGACTTTTTATTTTTATTTTACTTTTTTAAGATTCCATATATACGTTAGCATATGGTATTTGTTTTTCTCTTTCTGACTTACTTCACTCTGTATGACAGTCTCTAGGTCCATCCACCTCACAAATGACTCAATTTTGTTTCTTTTTATGCCTTAGTAATATTCCATTGTATATATGTGCCACATCTTCTTTATCCTTTCATCTGTCTATGGGCACTTAGGGTGCTCCCATGTCCTGGCTATTGTAAATAGAGCTGCAATGAACATTGTGGTACGTGACTCTTTTTGAATTATGGTTTCCTCTGGGTTTATGCCCAGTAGTGGGATTGCTGGATCATATGGTAGTTCTATTTTTAGTTTTTTAAGGAACATCCATACTGTTCTCCACAGTGGCTGTATCAATTTATATTCCCACCAACAGTGCAAGAGGGTTCCCTTTTCTCCACACCCTTTCCAGCATTTATTGTTTGTAGATTTTTTGATGATGGCCATTCTGACTGGTGTGAGGTGATACCTCATTGTAGTTTTGTTTTGCATTTCTCTAATAATTAGTGATGTTGAGCATTCTTTCACGTGTTTGTTGGCAATCTGTATATCTTCTTTGGAGAAATGTCTATTTAGGTCTTCTGCCCATTTTTGGATTGGGTTGTTTGTTTTTTTGATACTGAGCTGCATGAGCTGCTTGTAAATATTGGAGATTAATCCTTTGTCAGTTGCTTCATTTGCAAATATTTTCTCCTATCCTGAGGGTTGTCTTTTCGTCTTGTTTATGGTTTCCTTTGCTGTGCAAAAGCTTTGAAGTTCCATTAGGTCCCATTTGTTTATTTTTGTTTTCATTTCCATTTCTCTAGGAGGTGGGTCAAAAAGGATCTTGCTGTGATTTATGTCATAGAGTGTTCTGCCTATGTTTTCCTCTAAGAGTTTGATAGTGTCTGGCCTTACATTTAGGTCTTTAATCCATTTTGAGTTTATTTTTGTGTATGGTGTTAGGGAGTGTTCTAATTTCATTCTTTTACATGAAAACATCTTTAGCATTTGCCTTATGTATTGAGGTACTCCTATGTTGGGTGCATAAATATTTACAATTGTTATATTTCCTTCTTGGATTGATCCCTTGATGATCATGTAGTGTCCTTCTTTGTCTCTTGTAGTAGTCTTTATTTTAAAGTCTATTTTGTCCGATATGAGAATTGCTACTCCAGATTTCTTTTGATTTCCATTTGCATGGAATATCTTTTTCCTTCCCCTCACTTTCAGTCTTATGTGTCCCTAGACCTGAAGTGGGTCTCTTGTAGACAGCATATATACAGATCTTGTTTTTGTATCCATTCTGCCAGTCTATGTCTTTTGGTTGGAGCATTTAATCCATTTACATTTAAGGTAATTATCGATATGTATGTTCCTATTACCATTTTCTAAATTGTTTTGAGTTTGTTATTGTAGGTCCTTTCCTTCTCTTGTGTTTCCTGCCTAGAGAAGTTTCTTTAGCATGTGTTGTAATGCTAGTTTGGTGGTGCTGAATTCTCTTAGCTTTTGCTTGTTTGTAAAGGTTTTAATTTCTCTGTTGAATCGGAATAATATCTTTCCTGGGTAGAGTAATCTTTGTTGTAGGTTTTTCCCTTTCATCACTTTAAATATGTCCTGCCACTCCCTTCTGGCTTTAAATATGTCCTGCCACTCCCTTCTGGCTTGCAGAGTTTCTGCTGAAAGATCAGCTGTTAACCTTATGGGAATTCCCTCTATGTTATTTGTTTCTTTTCCCTTGCTGCTTTTAATATTTTTTCTTTAATTTTTGATAGTTTGATTAATTTGTGTCTTGGCATGTCTCTCCCTGGATTTATCCTGTATGGGGCTCTCTGAGCTTCCTGGACTTGATTGTTTCCTTTCCCATATTAGGGAAGTTTTCAACTATAATGTCTTCAAATATTTTCTCAGCCCCTTTCTTTTTCTCTTCTTCTTCTGGGACCCCTATAATTCGAATGTTGGGTTGTTTTTTTTTTTTTTACCATGAAAAAAAATTTAATGATTAAAAACATATATAGATTGGAAGAATATTCAACTAGGAGGAGGAATCATAAAGAGAAGTTGAAAAAATTAAAGGACAGCTTTAAACACACCAACTGAAACAGCATTTATAATTGGCCAAATTATTCCTTTGGCATTCTTTTAGCCAAATAAAAATAAAACTTACAGATGGATAATTGAGGTTCACTAACATTAGGTAGGATCAAAGTTCAAGCTAAAAATTAACTCTATATTTGGTTGCAGAGAAATGTGAAATTTACCTACGGCAATTTTCTACTGATGCCAAATTAAAAAGCATGAGTTGACATCTTTATAACAAACGGTTTGACAGATATTTTCTTGGCTTTAAAATGTTTTTTTATATATGCATAGAAATGTAATGAGGATAAGAATAGTCTTCTGTATTATCTGAACAGTTCATAAGGCCTTTGTCACTGTTAGTCACCTTAGATGTGAATTATCTGCAGGGCCATTAAATTAAAGCTGGCCAGAAAAGTTTACAAGGCGCTACTGTTTCCAGCTGATGAGCTCCTCAGTTTTCTGGATTTTCTGGATGATGATTATTTTCAGTTCTTTTTTCTGGCGATATATACAGGAAGTTACAGCAGATATATAAAGGGAAGATCAGAAGCCTGCTGTCCAGGTTCATCACTACTTGTTCTTGGTCCTTTTCAAGTGTAAGTATTTGATAGCCAGTTGTTCTACTACATATTGGTTTTCCACTACTATCAAAAGAAGCCAAACGTAATCTAAATGCTGTGCTCCTTCGACGTTGTAAACTGACAGATCCACTACATGGCTGATTCAGTGTATTGCGTTTGAAAATGATGTATCGATTGGTGTAAGTTACAGGCAGGTCAAAGCCGAAGTTAAAACCTGTCCACCACCAGCAGTATTCACCATCTTTGGTAAGCTTTCTACCACACCTCATGCTATTTCCCTCTAGCTCTTCTTTATTGATTTCTTGTGGCCCCACCTCACTGTCTTGTTCTGCCCAGAGCATAGCAAGCCACTGCTGTTTATACACAGAAGATAGCCATTCTGAAGGTACCGGAGAATCTTGTTCAATAATTCTCGCGGAGGCCAAATCACTGATAATATACTGTAACCGTAAATGTCTGAATACTGACACAAATGGTTTTCCTTGCTCAGTTTCAAGGAAGGTCATACCTTCAAAATCTTTTCTCCTCTTAGAAAACCAGACATCTGTTTCAGTCAAAAGCTGTTTTAAAGATCCATTCCAGGGCTTCCCTGGTGGCGCAGTGGTTGGGAGTCTGCCTGCAGATGCAGAGGACGCGGGTTCGTGCCCCGGTCCGGGAGGATCCCACATGCCGCGGAGCGGCTGGGCCCGTGAGCCATGGCCGTTGAGCCTGCGCGTCTGGAGCCTGTGCTCCGTAGCGGGAGGGGCCACAGCGGTGAGAGGCCCACGTACCGCAAAAAAAAAAAAAAAAAAAAAAAGATCCATTCCAAGAAGGCACAAGTTGAAGGAACATCCACTTTTTAAGGGCTGTGTATACATCCATCTCCACTTGCATCAAAAATAAGTGAGATGAACCAATGAGTTGTGTCATGACATTTATACTGAATTCTTTAAAAAGTTCAACATTCTGGTGAGTCATCAGATTGTTTAGAAGCCATTCAAGGCACTTGTTCTTTACAGAGTCCAGTCCATAGGTCCCTGCTGATGTGTAATAGCCACATACGGTTTTCACATTAACTGTTTCCTTCATCGTCTCACCACACTGCTGTATTAAACCATCCAACTGCAGCATACAAGCTGCTGCCAAAATGGCAATAACTGGACTGGGCTTTATTAAGACATCATCTCGATACAATGACCCAAATGCCACCTGCAGTGCTTCTATATCAATATTCTGGTCTGGAGTCTCCAGTTCAATAATATTCATGCTGGACTCCTTCCATGAACCACCAAACATACTAGAAAAGTAGCCAGATTGACATAAATATATTTAGTGTAAGCTCCACTCCTCTCCTAGAGCACAAATCTTAATGCCACTGTTTTCACCATTTAAAAATAATGTTTGATAAATATATTTGGACGTACTCTTCAATTTTTTCCTTCGAGGGGTGTTGAGGAGTCACTGCTGCCCGTCCCCTTCCTGCTCATCCTCGTCTGTCTCAGAATCGGGGTGACAGTAGCAGAAGGCCCCTCTGCTCTGCTTGTGCTTACGGCTGCCCGGACAGTAACAGAAGCCGTGGGCGGCTGCGTCGCCACCACTCTCCGGCCTCCAGGCCGAGCCCCCAGCCCCAGAACCGGGTTCCTGCTGGGCTCGGGCTCACCCCGGGTGGCACAGCACTCGGCTGCTCAATGAGCCCATGGGTCACGGCTCGCCGAGACTTCAGGGAGCACACCTCAGGGAGCCCAACGAAAACGGTCTCCCGCCATGGCCCGGCCACCACTGCCGGCCTCCACGTAGCCCGTGTGCCTACACCGCCACCTTCTCACGGGCAACCCCGACTGTTGCGTCGGACTTACCGCCTCCATCCACCACCACGCCTGCTGCGTCTGGCCGTGCAGCACGTGCGGACCTCAGGACCTTGCCCCCTCTGTTGGTGTGTTTAATGTTGTCCCAGAGGTCTCTGAGACTCTCCTCAAGTCTTTTCATTCTTTTTTCTTTATTCT
This sequence comes from Delphinapterus leucas, assembly GCF_059928025.1. NCBI lineage: Eukaryota > Metazoa > Chordata > Mammalia > Artiodactyla > Monodontidae > Delphinapterus > Delphinapterus leucas. The sequence goes on from NC_143139.1 coordinate 46,484,075, forward strand.
GCTTTGCCGCAGTTATTTCCACTATTTTATCTTCCAGGTCACTTATCTGTTCTTCTGCCTCAGTTATTCTGCTATTGATTCCTTCTAGAGAATTTTAAATTTCATTTATTGTGTTGTTCATCATTGTTTGCTTGCTCTTTAGTTCTTCTAGGTCCTTGTTAAATGTTTCTTGCATTTTCTCCATTCTGTTTCCAAGATTTTGTATCATCTTTACCATCATTACTCTGAATTCTTTTCCAGGTAGGCTGCCTATTTCCTCTTCATTTGTTCGGTCTGGTGGGTTTTTACCTTGTTCCTTCAGCTGCTGTGTATTTCCCTGTCTTCTCATCTTGCTTAACTTACTGTGTTTGGGGTCTCCTTTTCACAGGCTGCAGGTTCATAGTTCCCGTTGTTTTTGGCATCTGCCCCAGTGGGTAAGGTTGGTTCAGTGGGTTGCGTAGGCTTCCTGGTGGAAGGGACTGGTGCCTGTGTTCTGGTGGATGAGGCTGGACCTTGTTTTTCTGATGGGTAGGACTGTGTCCGGTGGTGTGTTTTGGGGTGTCTGTGACCTTATTATGATTTTAGGCAGTTTTTCAGCTCATGGGTGGGGTTGTCTTTCTGTCTTGGTAGTTGTTTGGCATAGGGTGTCCAGCACTGTAGCTTGCTGGTTGTTCAGTGGAGCTGGGTCTTAGCATTGAGATGGAGGTCTCTGGGCACACTTTCACCGTTCGATATTATGTGGAGCTCGGAGGTCTCTGGTGAACCAATGTCCCGAAGTCGGCCCTCCCTCCTCAGAGGCACAGGCCTGACACGTGGCTGGAGCACCAAGCCCCTGTCAGCCACATGGCTCAAAAGAAAAAGGAGAAAAAAAGAAAGAAAGGAAGAAAAAAAATAAAGTTATTAAAATAAAAACTAGAGGGCTTTCCTGGTGGCGCAGTGGTTGAGAGTCCGCCTGCCGGTGCAGGGGACACGGGTTCATGCCCTGGTCCGGAAAGATCCCACATGCCACGGAACAGCTAGGCCCGTGAACCATGGCCACTGAGCCTGCGCGTCCGGAGCCTGTGCTCCGCAACGCGAGAGGCCACAACAGTGAGAGGCCTGCATACCGCAAAAAAAAAAAACAAAAAAAAAAAACCTAGAAAAAATTATTAAAATTTAAAAAAATTAAAAAGTAATAAAAAAAGAAAAGAAAGAAGAGAGCAACCAAACCAAAAAACAAATCCACCAATGATAGTAAGCACTAAAAACTATACAAAAACAAACGACAGACAGACAGAACCCTAGGACAAATGGTAAAAGCAAAGCTATACAGACAAAATCACACAAAGAAGCATACACATACACACTCACAAAAAGAGAAAAAGGAAAAAAAAAAAATCTTTTGGGAAGTCTGAGGTCTTTTGCCAGTGTTTAGTAGGTGTTCTGTAGGAGTTGTTCTACATGTAGATGTATTTCTGATGTATTTATGGGGAGGAAGTTGATCACCACGTCTTTCTTCTCCGCCATCTTGAAGATCTCCCCAGTACACAATTTTTTATGAGACATTGCTTAAATACCACAAGGGATGTAATGTGTATCATCAGAGAGGGCAGCCTCTTCCAAGGCTGAATGATGCTAATAGTTAGGAGACAGCTCTTGAACACCTAATATGTGCAAGACATTCTTCTAGATATTACATGGGGTATAAATTTGAGTCAGACTTTATGTTTGTACATAAAGTACTGACACTCAAGTTGAGGGTATAATATGTTTTCGTGAAAAAATGACACTGTAATAGCAGAACTGTGTTCACTTGCCCATGTAGATTTTAGATGCTCTTACCTCCAGTAGAGAGTTGAGGCAGATATCTGCTTACCAGGGCCTCTGCTTTGAACATTGTCTCTCCAGGGTCCCCTAAGTTGCATCTCCTTAACTTTTCCTTCCTGCGCAACAAGTTTTAATTGATAACACATTTGCATAAACATCTGGGAATTTGATTGGCACTTCCTAGAGGCTCTTTGCCTGATTACGTTTTCAGTTCCTGTCTCACAAGTCATGGGCAAGTAATCCCCACCCTCACATCCACTGTAAGATTCCAAAACACTTGGCCACACACAGGTGCTGGCCCAGTCTCAGTGCCCCAGCCCTGCAGAAGCCAGTGGAGCCAGCTATGTATGTCATGGAAAATAGCTGGTCATAGAAACCTGGAGAAGTGGAAAATTCTCCTTTGAAAGGGTCTATCAGGAATTGGAAAGTGAATGCAGGAACTACCACCCTTTTCAAATATGGAGTCACTTTTTTTTTTTTTTTTTGCGGTACGCAGCCCTCTCAATGTTGTGGCCTCTCCCGTTGCGGAGCACAGGCTCCGGACGTGCAGGCTCAGCGGCCATGGCTCATGGGCCCAGCCGCTCCGCGGCATGTGGGATCTTCCTGGACCGGGGCACGAACCCGTGTCCCCTGCATCGGCAGGTGGACTCTCAACCACTGCGCCACCAGGGAAGCCCTGGAGTCACTTTTAACATCTAAAACTCTCATGGCCAGTCATCTGATCCAGTTAACACTATTAGTCTCTACTGATAAAGTAAATAATAATAATTGCTGCATTCAGAATGCTTTAAGTTTATTTCTTATTGTATTAATTCTAATATTTCAAAAAATAATGGCACTTATGCATGTGAGACATATTATTTACTCAACTGTCAGCAGTGCTTGGTGTATATGTAACTTTATGATATCCTGGCAATAATTCCATGGGTGCTCAGGGATACATGTTTCACAGACTTTGAACCGTATAATGATAAAAATATAATTATAGAATCATACTGTGCAAAGCAGATTACACCCATTATCTCTTTTAGTCCTCAGAACTTCTCTAGGGGACCTGCACTGTCAAACTCTATTTTATTGATGGGGAAACCAAGGCTTCCAAGAGAATGAGCAACTGGCCCTGGACATAGAGCTAGAAGTGACAAAACTGAGGTTTGACCCAGACCTGTCTGCCCTGAGAGCCTGACTCTATGACTTTACCATCAGACACCAGGAAAGGGGTAAGAGAGTCTGAGGTGGTTGAGTGCAAGAACTGTACCCAGAATTGCCACCATGCCCAGCCCTGCCACCTCTGTTGTTGATATATCAGCCATTCTCTGGAGCTAACTAGAACCTGACAGTGAAGTTAAGACACACACAACAAAGGGATTTTGTTTCAGTTTCCTAGAGCAGCCACTGAGTTAATGTTAAAATTTGATTTTTAGTTGATTTCACTCATCCATGCGATTTTGTTTTCTTAGTGCTTTCCAGGTGCATTTCTGCAGCATGATAAACCACCTTGGTCGGCTGAACACATTTCTTGGTTTTACATCCTAACAAAAGCAAGGTAATTGTATAATTTTTCATCTGGGTCCTCCAAATGAGCACAAGGGCAATCAGAAATTTCAATCATGATAAAATATAGGAAGTGTCAAGGATAATAAAGAGAAGAAGCAAATAAAATACTAAAGGAGTTAAGAGGAAAGAGGCATTATTTTGACCTTCTTAGGTTGGAGAAGGCTTTGTGTAAAAATAAGTTGGCATTTTTCCTGGATGTTGAGTAATAGTGAAGCTTTGGCAACTTGAAGTTGATGAGGGGATGGGCCTCTAGGTAGGAGGATCATTCCTCTGTCATCTAAATCAGGGCATATTAGAGACTAAAAATGGGGCACTTTTAATAATTGTACCTAAGCAACAGAACAAACTGGGACTGTCCCGAGCAAACAGCATGTGTGGTCACTCAAAGTACAGGGGAAAGGGTAAAAGATTTCTCTGTATTTGATTGGAGCAAGAGAGGGGAGTAGTAAAAAATCAAATTAGAAAAGTGCGTTGGGACTACATTGCGAAGAACCTTGAGTGCCGGGTGATATTTTATAGACAGTCTAGTCATGGAAAGTTTGTGAATAGGTGGATACATGATATAAATGAAACTGTCTTTCAGAAAGATTAATTTGACAGTGGAGAGGAAGATGAATGACAGAGGGCAGACATGGGAAAATTTACTTGATATGTCCATGATTTCTTCTCTATCTCCAAGTCTTCTTAGAGAATTTGCCTTGTCACAGTTTAAGTAAGGATAGCCCCATGTCCCATGGATCCTTGTTTTTCTTGATTACATTTAATAGAACCAGGGGTAAACATATGACTTTCGCTCAGTGAGATATTGGCCTCTTAGAAATTTGAAATCAAGACCAGAAACCAACTTTTTAAACTATAGGAATTCATCCTTTTGGGATACCTGAGGTGGGCCCTGAGTAAGAAATGAGTTTAGCAGAGAACTGGTGTGCTGTGTGCAGAGAGAGAGCAATACTGCAACAGTGCAAAGTGGAGCAGATATGAAAGGCCATGTGCACATGTGAGAGAGAGGCAGAGAGACAGAAATGGAGACAGACAGACAGAGAGGAAGACTGAGAGAAGGAGAGGAGGGGGAGGAGAAGGGAAGGAAGGGGAGAGAGAGATAATGACTGATGGCTTTGAGGTCCTGTGATACCTGCTGTACCTCATGCTCCATGATATTCCTCTGTGTTATTGTCATTAACTAAGTTGATCCTAGAACAATGTGGGAGTTAGGGGCACCAACCCTCCAAGGAGTTGAAAATCCACATAATCCACTTGTAATTTATAGTCAGCCCTTCGTATATACTGTTCCTCCATAGAAGCGGTTCCTCCTTATCTGTGGTTCTGCATCCTCATATTCAACCAAGCTTGGATAGTGTAGCACTGTAGTATGTACTACTGAAAAAAAATGCGCTAATCTGTAAAAATACCGAATCACTGTGTTGTACACTTTAAACTAATATAACATTATTATAAATCAGCTATACTTCAACAACAAAAATCCACGTATAAGTGGACCTATGCAGTTCAAACACATGTTGTTCAAGGGTCAATTGTACTTTTATCTTAATCTAATTTGATTAGGTTTATTTTCTTGAAAACAAATGTGTTCTGACTAAGGTAAAGTAGGAAATGTTCCCCAGTAAGACCCACCTATTGATTCTGGATCTGCCTTTTTGAACAACACAAACAAGTCTCCTTCTCATAATAGCCCTTCAAATATTTCAAGACAGGCATTGTTTTTTTATACAGTTTCCTATTCTTGAGGCTAAATATTTCTCTCTTCAGCAAGAGCTGTTCTGTCATCTATTTCTTGTTAAAGATGGTACTCAAAATTGAGTGCCTTCTTTTCACAATCTTCTTTTCTCCTGTGTTTTTTTTCAAGGCAGGAAAATTAAAGCACTCACTGTCCCTGACTCTCTTCCAGTTATGGGGAGATGGAGAGGAACCTGAAGAATATTCTTAGCTAATGATATGTAAGTAGAAGTCTTATTACCAAACCAAAGTTGGGTCCACTCACCTGTGTGCAGTAAAGCCAATCTACTGACATTGGCTTGTGTTGAAGGAAAGTGCAGCATTTATTGCAGGGCACCAAGCAAGGAGTCCAGGCAGCTAATGCTCAAAAGGCCTGAATTCCTCAATGGCTTTCAGGGAAAGGATTTTGATACAGGGTGAGGGAGGGGGTTTGTAGGGTGTGTGATCAGCTCCTAGACATTCTTCTGCTTGGTTGGTGGTGAGGTAACAGGGAACAGGGTGGTGTTTCAGAAGTCAACATCATTGACCTTCTAGCTCCAACTGGTTTGGGGTCTACTTGCTTTTGGTCAGCATGCAGTTAACTTCCACCTTGTGAGGCTTTCAGTATCTGAAGAACAGCTCAAGGATATGGCTCAGAATATTATCTATAGCCCTTGAGGAGGAACTAAAGTTCCTTGACTTTGTTTAATGGCTAAGCTATTATTATTTTGTCTTGCTTGACTGTTTTCCTTTGTTTTTGCATTTTCTCACTTCTCTGATTAAATTTGTTCTTTGTAACTCGGGGAAGCCCTAGGAGGCTAAAATTTTTCTACAAAAAAGAGGCAAAAGGAGGTCACGGGTGGGGGGGGTGGTCCTTTCCTGGGAAGGCCCCATAGAGTCCTGCTCAGTTACAGTCTCTAGGAAGAACATTTTTTCCTGAACGAAAAGGCGAACATCTTCTAGGGAGAGAACGCTTTATCCTTCTCTTGTCTAGGATGAGGAGAAGATACCTGGAAGTGTAGCATCCCATATGACTTTGAGGAGGTAGCAAGGATGCTGATGTTGGAGAATAAAAAAGACCTGGTTCCTAGTTACTATCTCTGAGCTGGCATATCCTCCATGGGCTGCCATTACAATACTGCTTGTTGCATGAGACAATAAGAGCCGTTTTGTATAAAGCCATGTAGCACATTTTTCTGTAACTAGCATACAAATAATAACTAATAAACTTTCTTAGGCTTGGACATGATACTTTTGTGAATGTGATATAAGATTATACTGGTTTTTAAATCCTCCGTATCATATAAACACTGTAATTCATTCACTTTAGTGAAATTTCTTCTAATTGTCAAATTTGTCTTCTGTGATAAATATTCATAATTCCTAGCTATAAAGCACAGAAAGAATTTAAATCCATTTTCTTAATCCCATCTGTTCTGTATACCTGCTTTCCTTTTCTCTTCTATAAGAAAAAAGAGAAATCAACATCTAATAAATTGATAGAAAAATATGGCAGAAGACTTGCAAATTTCTAGGGCTAGTTTATGGAGAAGGATACAGAGAAGAGTAAACCACAATTTGAACACAGGTTTCTTCCAGTAGGAAGAATAAAGCATAGTCTCAAATAAGTAAACATAAAGCAGAATGAGTGGAGTAATTGGATAATTTTAATGGCTATAACTTTTTGCTGCTCTGCAACTCTTGTCCCACAATAACATGGAGCAACTCCAGTAGAGCAGAAATGATTGTGTGTGTTCAGTCTATAGAGCACTTGAGATGGAGCCCCTCCCACCCCTGGTCCCCTGCAGCCTGCAGCCCACGTGTGTCATGGGGAGATGCAGAAATGCCCAGGCCCAGAAGGGGAAGCAAGGAGACCTAATGTCAGGGCAGGACACGGTCAAATGGGCAGTGTTGGGTTGGGAGCCATGGTGGGCCCTCTGGGCATCAGTAGCAGATGCATACAGGCCAGGGGAGTACCAGGAGATGCAGCAGGCAAAGAGGAATTCATCCAATGGTCAAGTGAGGTGACATGGCTCAGTGAGACCAGTGAGGAGCTGAGGACTGCACAGGTGACAGGGACCTCTCACCCCTGCCGCCATGATGTTTTCTAGGAATCTCTTGTTGCTCAGAAGCTACTGGGAGAGAAAGACTAAGATATAGAGGTGTGAGATAACTGTGAAAACATGTACCCCAAATACACCTAGCTAAACTGCAAGAGAATAAGCTTTAAACAAAAATTGACTCTGTTACCCAGATAAGGTATTTTTTTCCATTGCTGTTCAAAGACAATAGAGGCTTGTGATTAAATAACATTTCTTTACATCTGACGTATAGTGTGTGAACTTTAAAGTCACTTCAATTACAGGATACTTGATTTAAGAAAGTGGTATGTACAAAGTCATAGGAGAGTTCAAATGAGGATCTCACTCCTAGTCCACGGATTAAAGGGTGACATTCGAACAAAACCATGTGGCATGTGCATGGTTTTTAATGGGAGAGAAGAAGAAGAGTAAAGATAGGTATTTTAGAGTCAGGACACTGGGGCAGAGGAACACGACCTGCATGGGAAAAACATGTCATCTGCTAGCTGGAGCACATTCATTGACTGAAGCATAACATTTCAGGAGTGGAAAGGATTTTAGACATGAATACGTTTTTAATCTGATCTTCTCATTTACAAGTGAGGCGACTGAGGCACGGGGTGGTGAAGGGCTCTGTCACTCTCGCATCAGCGTTTGGGGTCAGTCTTGAAACCTGGTCCCCCAGGCGCAGGTGAGGGCTCTATTCTCTACGACACCCTGCCCAGATTGCCAAGGAGCCTAATGTGGGCTATTTCATTAGCTGTAGAAATTCACAGACTGTTTTTGAGGAGAGGATTTTTAAGAAAAGTAATGCAGCTATAGGGTAATAAGATAGATTAAATGGCTGGAATAGGATGGATAGATCTGGGGAAGAAGAAAACGGACCTGGAAAGGATTACTGTATTTGTTCGGGGATGAGGTAACAGAGCCAGGGTGTAACGCTGTAATAATTATAATCTGGGGATTGTAACTATCATTGCTCATTAGGTAATTTCCTAAGGGTCTCTGGTTTCCTAGTGCCTAGAATAGTGCCTAGGGACTCCTGAATGAACTATTGAATGAATGAGTCAACAAATGAAAGTTAGTGACTATAGAAATGCAGAAGGAGATTTCCATGAAAGAAATATTTTTTTGAGTCTCAAGACATAAACTGGAGGATTTTGGAGGAGAAATGTTGAGTTGATTTGGACCTATGGAGTTTGATGTGGGGAAGTGACCTGCACAGGGATTTTGCAATCAGGCAATTAGAAAGTGAGCCTGGAGCTCTGAGAAGGGTTAGGGCTGCAGATGTACAGTTCTGGGGAAACAATCAGAAATATGGTGCCAGTGACTTCAAGGCTGTACTCAGGGCTCTTTATAGAACAAGCAGAATGAAAACTGGTCCCGTTCTCCTCTCACCAAAGTAGACTGTGCCCTCCAGTGAAAAGTGAAAAATTAGAACTTTCCCTCATATATGCTAATCAATCTCTGGTGTGTGTGTGTTTAGTACTATCGTAGCATACATATGAAAGTTGACTGGTCTTTGAATTCAGCAGTTACAGTCAGCTAAATTCTGAACCTGAATAATGCACGGGCGGGGTGCTGTTTACAGGGAGCAAGTGATTTATTTTATTGCTTACATTTCAAATCCTTTAATATGTTTCCCAAGAAGTCGTTATTTGAAAAATTATTGCAAAAATACGACCGGAGAAAAAAAATGAAACCCATGTCGGTCAGCTGATGTGAATTATTAAGTGTATCTGTTTTTCTAGAATACTTTTACTATTAGAAAATTGGTGTCTCCCATTCCATACTAAATAAGTGTTGAACAAAGATTTTAAATTATTAGTTTGAAGTTGTGCCAGGATTGCAGCCTGTGTGTCTCAGTCCTATTCTTGATGGGGGAAAAAAGGAAGGAAGGAAGGAAGGAGAAAAGGCGTGAAATAGTAGAGTAGTAGCGCAAGAAGAAGGGCTCGGGGAGAGGGTTGTTTTATATGTTTTTTTAAAGACAGGAGTCCTCACACCAGCAACCATATTACAGCGATTGTCACATCCCGGACATTCATTGTATAGAATTAATAGTAACAGTGAATGGACATGTTTTTGACTTCATAGCCCCCAGCCTGTGGATAAGCTGAGAGCCTTCACAGATCCTCCTTTGAGAATCACCACTCCGATGGCATCCATGCTGACCCTGATGTCAAGGGACTCACATTCTTGTTACGGCTCTGTCTGTGGCTAACCATATGTCCCGGGGAAAGTCATTTAGCGTCTGCTTTGGTTTCCTGTCTGAATACCTGACCCTTCCTGCTTTACGGGGTTGTTGCAAAATGAATTAGAGAAGGTATGAGAGAATGCTTTGTATTCTCATAAGAAAGGTCCTCTGTGATTCTAAAGGGTTATTATTAATTCACCCAGAATAAAGACTACAAACTAAGCTGAACGATAAATAGATCTGATGAAAGTGCTCACAGTTTCCTGCTCTGTATAACACAAATCTCGGCTTTGGCTGCTATTAGCACCAAATGATCCCAGCTACTTGTTCCAAAAGTTTAATCCGTAATTGTGTGTGATTGTGCATTTGGTAATATTTAAAAGAACGTGCCTAAAGAAGAAAATAATGTTACCTGGGTACACATTGATCCAAGGATAGGATTTTTATAATTAGGAACAGTATTTGACACATCACCACCACAACAAGCACCCAAATAATTGTTTAAACAATGGCACAGCAACCAAGTGCCTCTCGATGCGGGATTGTTGACTTTAAAGATTAATCCCATAAATAGCCAGCCAGAATTTTAGCCTACACAGGACTGAAGTGCCTTGTGGCAAATCTTTAATTTGTGGCTAATGACTGAATCTATCTCATGTCATTTTTAAATCAGGAAATCTGAGAAAATAAGTATATGAGAGGTTGAAGATCCAAAAGTAAAAGCTATGCAACTTTTAAGCCCTCAGCACTTAAATTTATATTTAACAGTGATTAAGTACTGGGATCATATAAGGGGCTGTAATTTCATCAGGAGACATGTTCATTTCTAACTGAACAAAGCAGATTTAGTGCTTTCCTAAGAAAGGACGAAGATATTGAACTGTTAGCAAGCCACAAATAATTCCAGTTGACTTAGGGTGGGCTAAATAGAAACTAATTTTTGAAGAAGTCAATAAAAATAATCTTTACAAAAAAAATAATAATCTTTACTGGATAGTTTCTATAATATCCCTAAGTCTCTACGTTTGTGATTTATAGATCAGCTATCCAAAGAATGTAAACAAGAACATTTTCTCCCTACGTCTACTCCATTAAGAAGTTAAGATGAAAATAACATTAATCTGACTCCTGTCTTCTGGTTTAACCTCATCTCATGCAGCTGCTCCATAGAAGCCCAGCCATCAGGCCGATTGCAACAAGGTCTCAGAAGCAGCCATGTCTCTGCTTGGGGGGCTGCCTCTCCTTGGAATGTTCTTTTCTTCCTGCATCTGATTAACTCCTGCTCATTCTTAGAAAATCAAATCACTATCCTCCCTTCCGTTAATCCCTCCACAAACCCGTCTCTGCTGCACCACAGTTGAGGCCCCATCCTCACCCTCTCTGTTCTCAGAGCTTTATGCATTTGCCTTTTATATTACCCTGCTTTGACTTTTTTTTTTTTTTTCCGATACGCGGGCCTCTCACTGTTGTGGCCTCTCCCGTTGCGGAGCACAGGCTCCGGAACCGCAGGCTCAGCGGCCATGGCTCACGGGCCCAGCCACTTCGTGGCATGTGGGATCTTCCCGGACCGGGGCACGAACCCGTGTCCCCTGCGTCGGCAGGCGTACTCTCAACCACTGCGCCATCAGGGAAGCCCTGCTTTGACTTTTTGAAACTTGTTTAACCTCCCTTTCCCTCTAAAGCCAGATCAATAAGCCACATTTTCACTTTTTGAGCAGCTTCCTTCTCTGTGTCGTATCACACAGAGTTCTCTCCTTCAGCCTCCACTTCATTCTAGGTCCACCCAGTATTGCAGGCTTTGGACCTGTTGCCTCATCTGAGTGTCCCACTTAGCCTTTGCATATGCATTTTGCCTCTGAAGTGGACCTTTCTGCTTCTTTTCATCTCTATTATAATTTCCTGGCCTAGGCCGAGCTCTCGATGACCCAAATTCCATCTTGGGTCCATTGGACCAGAATCCTAGTGGGATGCAGGTGGAGGGGTAGGAGGCCGTGATGGCATTTCTTACATTGTTTCATGATAGCTTGTTTTCTTGTCTGTCTCCAATTAACTACCAGTTCCTTGAGGGCAGGACTTATCTTCGTCTTGGCAGGTAAGGACCTGACACAGTACCTAGTACATAGTAGATGATTAATAAATATTTACAAAGTATATGTGAATGGTAAACTTAGAGCACATTATTCTTAAATTTTAAGCCCTACATGAGACAATGTATTCTTCAACCAGGACAAAATAGGTTTGTTTACAATGAGGCCACATGAAAGCACATAGGTTCATTGGTCAGAAGAAAGACCTCCTCCTTCACTTCTTTGCTCTTTACCTGTGAAACCTACTTTGAAAAATATTTGTCTATAGACTCTGATTTTCATGTTTCCTAGTTACTTATTCGTAAGCTGTCACTGTTTAGAATGGGGACCTCTGATCTGAAAGCTGGCCTCTGGTTCTCCTACCAAAGAGAACTAGGTTCTGGCCCATGAATCTAGATCTCTTGCTGACTTACTGCTGCCTGTGAACTAAGTTCCCAGATGAGTCTGTCTATCCTGCTGAGCACTTATGCCCCCAACATCGAGCACAGCATCTGTAACACAGTAGACACCCAGTATGTATTTGTTGAAAGACTGAATGATGACCTCCAGGGTTCTTGCCTGCCAACTATCTCCTGGCCCAGATCCTCTGCCACAGATGATGCCCACCCACTGGGAAACCACTGTCCCACTTGGCAGGTATGGTGTCCTGCCCATCCCCAAACACCATTTTTGGACCTTGTGTGCTGTGTCTCGTGCATCTGGCTGTGCCTTCTGAGCCCATTTCTTTAGAGAAGTCATTGCTCTCGGCCTTGATTCCCCTCTCATGCTCTGGGTTTCAAGTCAAAGGCCAGCTATGTCTTTTCCCTCCACCTCCCCAAAGCCCAGAGTGGCCCATTAACATCTTTTATCTGAGATACTTGTTGTGATGCCCTACAGCTTTTAGCACCCAGTCCCACTTGCCCCCCAAATGTTGGCTGAATTGAATTTGAATTTCCATAGCTGGGGGCCCCCTTCCTTGTCTTCTCATGTACTGCACACAGTGAGACTCTAAGGTTGGGCGAGGAGAATCTGGCGAGGGTTAGGGTCCGGGCCCCTGAGTGCTGCTCTGCATAAGCTTTGGCGTAGGCCACTCACATAGGGACCCGTGTCCTTAATAAGAGTGTATCCATTTTTACTGAGGTTAAGATTAAAATAATATTAAAGTCAAGCCAGATCTGCTCTTTAATTATCATTCTGGTGTGAGACAAGTTCTTAGAAGTGGGGCAAAGTCACCTTAGTGATTTTATTCACACTGTGGAGAGCCAGAATCCCAAGAGACCCAGCTTCCTTCCCTCCTTCCTCCCATCCAAGTCATTCCCTGCTGCAGTGTCACGGTGAGATATATTGTGTTGTCTGTTTTGATACAATTTTTAGATCTCTTTTTTCTAAGTTCATTAAAGCCTTTCTTCCTCCCCTGTAAGTGTAGTTGTTAGCCCTGGGGTTCTGGCCAAATTCCAATTTGAGCAATTAATTACATTTCAAGGCTCATCCCTCCCTGCAGTTTCGGGCAGGGAAGGTGCATTCTTTGTCTTCCTCAGCAAGGAACTGCTGAGGGTGAAGCAGCTGTTGCTGACTCCCCAGAGGAGAGTCGTTTGAGAAGTGGTGAGAAAGCTTCCTGCTTCTTTGAGGGAGCTGCTTGCAAAGTGAGCCGGGACAAAAGGCCTCCCTGTGAACGTGGGGCGTTTTTTACAACAGCGGCCTTCAAGCCATCCATCACTCCTCTTTTGAACCACTGGCTGAGCCCAGAACAAAATGGGAAGTGATTGTGCTTTTTTTTTTTGAAGAGCCATTCCTGAATGTGATGGTCTCCTTTGAAGCCCTGTCAAAGGGATGTTTTTATTTTGTTTTTGTTTTTCTGAAATCCCTTCAGGTTTTGTACCTCCTGCAAGACCTTTCACACTACAGCCCGACATCATGTTCGATACCTAAGTGGCTGCCTTCACAGCTAACAAAAGACAAAGAACGCACAGATGCAGGTTGTTCTAATGGAATAAATCAAAGAAATGAAAGGTGTTTTCCTTTTTAACTTCAAATAGCAAAAGCAATGAATATTCTTTGGAAAGCACAGGTGATAACAACACCAAAACTCTCTCGCCGAGGTTCCCTGTGACATGATCTAACAAGTCAGAAATGCAGTAAGTGTCGTTATATCCTGCAAGTTATTTTGAAATGGTATGGAGAATACCCTTTCTAGATGCGTACTCTGTGTTTTCCTTGGCCCAGGCAACAGGGTTTGATGGAATGATAATTGGATGTTGATGAAAAACATCAATCATCATTGCATTGTGACTTGAGGTGTATTTGTTTAATGTTAAACTTTAAGTTGTGAAATAAACCATTTGAGTTAGGGAATGGTGTTGCATTTCTAAAACTTCATTCTTTCTTTTATTAGGCAAGAGTCAGTCATTCCTTATATTAATATGGCTTATTGAAAATTCCAGGATTACTCACACAGGTTTGAAGCATTTATCCTGTTAAAAGAAATGGTTTTTCAGGCTGTTGTCTCTAAACTATCCTTCCTAAAGCTCTTGGGTTTTGGTGCAGTCCTATGGCTAACATTCTTGTTGCCCAGGCAAGTCGCATTTATTCTACATTTTCCAAAGCAGGTCATCTATGTTGTTCTGGGATCAGCTACCTTTGAATTCCTTTCTCAGTGGCTGATGTCAGTGTCACAGATACATGTTTCTACCTGAAAACAGCCAGTTGCACTCAGCCTTCTTACACGTTTAGCCACTTCACAGGGGAAACGGAGTCTCCTCCTCGCTGTTTCATTCTTTCCCTCCCTGGCTCATTCCCTCACGGGAAGCGTGAACAAATCCTCTCACATTTTGTTTTCACCAATCACAGTTCAGTTAACATTTCATCCCGTAGATCGTTCTCATGTATAAACACACTGCCTGTGTAAGTTGGTCCCTGTTTCCCTACCCTGACCTTCCTCCCTTTCCATCATCCGGGGAAATCCTTGTCTCCATGACTCTCACTCATTGCATTTTCAGGGGCATTATCTCAGCCTCAAATTGTACGTTTGTTCTTAAATATCTCGCTCACTAGTCTGTAAGCAACAAGAAGACAGTTTCCTCATCTTCATTTGCTCACTGTTTTTGTGTGTGTGTGTGTGTGTGTGGTTGTTTTTGTTTTTTTCCCCCTATTTCCAGTGCCCAGCAAAATGCCTGGAAAATAGACATTTGTTAGATAAACAAACAAAAAAATCACTTTCATTACTAAATGAACTTTTTTTACGTGCCAACAATCAAGATGTTTAGATTGCATGTAGGAGCACAAATTTAATTCCTCATTTAAAAAAATTTCCTATGTTGCATTGATTAGGAATGTGGCAACAGTGTGTTTTCTTCTAATTTATTTTTTTATTGAAACAGACACATTTCAGTTATGTAGTGTGGCTATCTAGTTTTTTTGTGAGCGACTTGGAATATAATCACTGTCTCTAACATTTTGATGTTGAAAGGGAATTTATTGAGTCAGGCATCGTAGTAAGTACTTTTGCATATTTGAATCTACTCCGTCTTAACCAGAGCTATGTAAGGTTGTTTTCTTCTCTTTTTAATTAATTAATTTATTTATTTATTTTTGGCTGTGTTAGGTCTTTGTTGCTGTGCGCAGGCTTTCTCTAGTTGGGGCGAGCAGGGACTACTCTTTGTTGCAGTGCCCGGGCTTCTCATTGTGGTGGCTTCTCTTGTTGCGGAGCACGGGCCCTAGGCACGCAGGCTTCAGTAGTTGTGGCATGCAGGCTCAGTAGTTGTGGCTTGCGGGCTCTAGAGCGCAGGCTCAGTAGTTGTAGCGCATGGGCTTAGTTGCTCTGTGGCATGTGGGATCTTCCCGGACCAGGAATTGAACCCATGTCACCTGCATTGGCAGGCAGATTCTTAACCACTGCGCCACCAGGGAAGTCCCAAGGTTGGTTTTTGTATTATCATTTTATGGAAAAAGAAATTACGATCAGGGAGGTTAACTGGCTTGCCAAGGTCACACAGATAATAAAGTTATCAGGAAGATCTGTATAACTATAAAGCCCATGCTTTCCCGGCTATATGAACTGACTTATGAATAAATATTTTGAGACCAAGAGAAGGACTTCCTAATTAAATTCTATTCTGGATTATTTGGAATCAACCTTCTGCTGAAACCAATAATAAAAGCTGGACGGATGAGTCAATAACAGAACTAAAACTTTTGTTCACCAGATTGATCCTCAGTTTGCATTGATAAAATCAAATGTAGTAGTTTTAGCATTGGTGTAGTTGCAGCCTGTGTTTAACCAGATACCAGAAATGCCAGTCTGCTCTAAGTTTAATCATCAGTGAAAACCAAAAGTGAAAACCTGATAATGTGGAAGGTCAAAGGCTGGGACCAAAGCTGGTAGGCAGGTATCTGAGCTACTCTCCTACAACCACAGAGAGTGGAGCAGAGTCCCTGTTAAATACCACACACTGATGACCCTGAGTACTGGGGGCTGGGAAACTTGTCAAAAACTATGAAGCCCCTCCAGCTGAATTGCATCATTTCTACAAAGGGGTGTGTTTGATAGACCACTAACCACGTGATGGCTCTCATCTCACAATGTTAAAAGTGCTACCTGTCCGTGTTCCCGTGGACAGGGAAATGCCTTTCTATCTGCATGCAGTCTAAATTTCACGAGTTTAAAAAGCAAAATCATAGATGAAATCAGCAAGAAAAATTCCTTTTTTTTTTGGCTGGGGCTGTGTGATACATGATATTAAATAATCAAATTGATTGGAGTTTCCATTTTTAGTCAATCATTTCTGCATTATGCACTCACAGGTACAGGCAGAATGGATTTGATTAGAGAAAACAGCTTACAAAGATTCATCTCTTATTTAGGCCTCCCGTATCCAGGAACATTTCTGAATGGCCAAACGAAAACTTCATTTACACACTTATATATAATTTTCTTTCATCTTGGGAATTCAAAGAGCTTTATAATGTTGCTTTTTGAGTTGATTAAACCTCACAACTTCACTAAACACTGTGTTATGATATTATGGATGAACCAGAGGAAGAGGCAAGATTTCAGCTTCTTATGTGCATATTCTTTTTGTTTGAAATTAGTTAATAAGAAGAGTGATGCCACAGATGAAAGTTTCATTTTTTAAATAAAATGTTTATTTTGGAATAATTTTAGATTTACAGAAGAGTTGCAGAGCTAATACTGAATTTCCATATCCTTTGTTCAGATTCTCCTGTAGTTAACACCTTATAGAACTGTGGCACACTTGCCAAAAGTAAGAAATTAGCATTGGTATATTACTATTAACCAACCTACAGAATTTATTGGGATTTCACCAGCTTTTCCTTTAATGTCCTTTTTGCGTTCCTGGCTCTAATCCAGGACACCACGTTGCATTTAGTTGTCATATCTTCTCAGTCTCTTCTGGACTGTGACATTTTCTCCGCCTCTCCTTGTTTTCATGACCTTGACAGTTTTGAAGAATACTAGTCCGGCATTTTGAAAAGGATCCCTCACATTTTATTTTCATGGTCAGAATAGCCATGGGGTTATGGACTTTGGGGATGGACACCACAGACGTGATGTGTCCTTCTTATCGCATTACGTCAGGGGACCTGTGATATCACTGTGATGACTTATCACAGGTGAGGTTGACCTTGATCACTTGGTTAAGGTAGGATGTCACAGGTTTCACTACTGTAAAATTACCGTTTTACCCCTTTCCCCACTATATTCTTTATAAGGGAGTCAGTAAGTCCTAAATCCAGCCCACACTCAAGACAGGAGGGAAGATCAAACAGTGGGAGGGAGAGTATCTACATATATTCCTTCATAAGGAAGATCTGTCCCTTCTCCCCCATTTATTTATTTATCTACTCAACCATTATTTATATCAGGATAGATTTGTTTATATTTATTTTATTCTTTGGGTTATAATCCAACATCACATTATTTATTGCTCAAATTGTTCTATATTTGACTATTGAGAGCTCTTTCAGATTGGCTCCTATATAAAGGCTTGTCCTTAAATTATTCTTTAAAAATGTATATTTTTAAATCAGTCATACATTCCACCAGTATTTTGGAGGTTTTTACAATGTGAAAGATACTATGCCAAGAAAATGTTAACCTATATTTATTGAGCTCCTATTATTTGCCCGGTGCTTATAGACATTACCATGTTTAATTTTTAAAGCATTTCTAGAAGGTTCGGTTACTCCCCGTAAGAGATGAGATAACTGAAGTTCACAGACTCTAACCTAGGTTCCCCAAATTAGTAAGTAGCAGAGAATTGCAGAAGTGTTATATCCTTTGTAGATGATAACTAGCATTTCTGACCAGAGTCAGTATTTTCCCAAAGATTTAAGGATATGATAATTGCCAGCAAATATAGTGGGAAAGCAAATCTTGACATCAAACAAATCTAGGTCTTTTTTTTTCCAGGAATTTCCAATCCTCCACCCACCCCTAACACACACACACACACACACACACACACACACACACACAGATACACTCACAAATGATTCCTGGTATACGTTCCTAGCACCCAGTTATATTAACCACACACACACAAAAAATAGGTGATGCATATCTGTTTGGCTTATGGTTCAGTAAATTTCTGTTAAACTTGTAGGGATTTTTGTCTTATGCTCTGCTTTTTGTTTGTACCCCTATTTTTAACTGTTTTAGCTGCTGGTTTTCAAATACAGTTTACTGGAAGGTACCACGATTTGTCAGCATCCTCTTCTCTGTTTCTAAGAATAGTCTTTGCTCATGCTAGACATAGAACAGTAATGCATAACTCATGGGTTTCTTGAGTGGAAGTAGGTAGTAATCAATTTGCTGTCTTCATTTAACACAGCCATCCCTACTATACACACACACAGACACACACACACACACATACACACACACACACGATTGCAGTTGAATCTACTTTTTGGTAACAGCAGATGGCAGAGTTATGGAGGGAAGATCAAACTCTAGAAGTAAGAATTGATGGTTAAAAAGCATTATGCATAAATGAGGGATGATACATTAATGTTTTCTTTGTTCAGGAATTTGTGAGAAAACAGTGGTTCATGTTAAAGAACTTTCAGTTAGCTGTAAATAAAGAAGAAGCTCTTACAAAACAAAGAAACTGGAGTGTAAAGCCCTTATGGGAAAAAGATAAGACAGCCTTGATGAGGTGTCATTAAGAACATCATTTTTTTTTAAGGATTGCCAAACTCAAATAGATATATATCACCAGCCATTATGTGCCAGACCTTTTTTGGGACCTTGTAAATAAGATGGAGAATAATCTTTTCTCTTAATAAGGCATGAAAGTATTTAGCGGAATCACAAACATACAGAAAATGGACACACACACACACAATTTTAACCTGATTCTGAATATCTGAATATATGTCTCAATCAGCATAAGCTCATGGTAATATTCAGTAATTATAATGAAAGTAAGTAAAATAAGAAGAGCACTTTTAATATTTTAATTTCAAAGCACACTAGGGATTCAAGTATCCATTGACATTTCGTCTCTGGAAACTGGGTGGGTATTGGGGTTTCTGTGTGGGGTGGGGACCACATAATGGAGAATTGATACCTAACTACCAACTCTGCTTTCCAGCTGAAAGAGAAATACGCATTGACACACTTGTGGCTGGAGTGAATGTCACCATGGAGAGAAAGTGTAACATTAGCAACTGGCTTATGTGTTAAAAAAAATTTTTTTTAAGGCTCATGGCCCTTCGCTGGTATGTTTTATGGGTTTGTGGGGGATTTTCATCACTTATATACCTTATGTTACCTGAAACTGTATGTTTCAGGTAACATCCAGTTACCTGAAAATGGGGAATTCTTCAAGTTGACTCCATGGAAACCCTTTTCATTCTCTAATTTTAGAATTTAAAATTCATTTTTATGCTATTCCTATTCCATTTTTTAAATTGTGTAACACACTATGGTTTTTTATTTTAAATTAAAAAATTAGAAAAAGAGTTTCTGGACTATACTGGTTTGCAATAAATAGGGAAGGTAGACAGGTACATAATAAAAATACAATATAACATGGAAAAATTATGCAAACTATTTGTTAGAAGTGTAAAAGAGAAAGACCCTAGAGGATGCCCTTACAAAAAGAAGAAGTATTTGGGATTCCATCCTGTAGACCAAATTTCTATGCTTCCAGAATTCCTATTTAGGTCCTAGGTAGAACCCATAAATGGTTCAATCATTTACTGATTACTTGGGATAGAACATTTCTTCAGGAGAGAAAACTGACATAATTATCTGATTTAGTTCAGACTGTAATCTCCTGGATTTCTTCCAGAAACAGAGTTAGATGGCATATTTGCAGACATGCTTATTCTTGCTGCCTTGTTTCCTATTTACCTTTCTAAGCTAAAAGTATATCCAATTAAGTTAAGTTACACCATCGAATCATTGGCATTTAGGTCTTGGATGGTGTGTAGTTTGTTTTAACAACCAGTGTTAGAGACCAGACCATTATACAGGGCCAGCACAGACATGCTTCTCATTAGCCCATCTATTTTAAAGAGAAACACACTGGATGCTGAGCGAACTGAATTTCCACTCACTGGTTTGCAGCAAAATCAGCCTGAAAATGGCCGCGGGGGGACCTCACTTCAGATTTTATTAAAGTTCATCAACTGCATATTACGTAGATACATAAAAATAGATTAGCAATCATAAAAGAATGACATGTTTATTAGCTCGAAGAATAATTGCATAGGACTCAAAAAAATGAAACATCGCTAAAACTTGATAAAGTTGAGGAGAACTCCTCCTTCTATCAAGCACAGCACAAATAGATTTTGGGGAGAATGCCACATTATATCTATTAGCTGAGCTATTATCATATAAGGTTTTGTCTCATTTAAGGAAATGAGAGTCAAAATTAAATCCATAAAAATGATTATAATTATAGAACCTTTTGTCCTTTGTGGCTAAAAACCACTTGACATGTGTTAATGTCTTGTGGAAAATGTGCAAGTATTTATGGACAACAGTTCAGTCCAATAGGAAGAAACCCCAAAGGGCCAACACCTTCATGTCTGTGTGTAGGCATTATGGGCAGAATCGTTATGGACAGAATTGTATCCTCCCCCAAAATTCATAGTTTGAACCCCTAGTACCTCAGAATGTGACAGTATTTGGAGATAAGGTCTTTACAGAGATAATTAAATTTAAATTAAGCCATTAGGGTGGGCCCTGAGCAATATAACTTGCCCTAATCCAATCAGAACAGGAGATTTGGACACAGATACATACAGGGAAGATGATGTAAAGATGCAGGGAAAAGACCATCTACAAGCCAAGGAAAGAGGCAGGCCCTGGGCAGGTCCTTCTCTCACAACCCTTGGAAGAAACCAACCCATTTGACATCTTGATCTTGGACTTCTAGCCTCCAGAACTGTGAGACAATAAATTTCTGTTGCTTAAGCCCCACAGTCTGTGCTACTTTTTTCTTTGCAGACCTAGCTAATGAAAACAGTAGGAATAACTGAAAATTAACTATCTACCTGCCAATCAATCACTTGCTCCGTGTGTCTTGAAAGCAAGTTCAGGTCCTGCCCACTGCTAACATTTGCAGGGCCAGAGGACAGAGAACAAATGGAAACCAACAGATCACTTAAGAAAGGGAAAATACTAATTGATTAAATCATTCTCTCATATAGCATGAATGAAATAGATTATTGCAAAATAAAATATTGTCGGTAATATAAATATTTAGCATTTATGAATCAATAACTGTTCAATACAGATGTTTTATCCTTTTGCATTGACAGTTTTCCAATAGTAATAATTTTAAAATGTTTCAGCTATGCTTTTTTTTTTAGCATCTTCATTGGAGTATAATTGCTTTCAATGGTGTGTTACTTTCTGCTTTATAACAAAATGAATCAGCTATACATATATATATATATATATATATCTCCCCATATCTCCTCCCTCTTGCATCTCCCTCCCACCCTCCCTATCCCACCCCTCTAGGTGGTCACAAAGCACTGAGCTGATCTCCCTGTGCTATGTGGCTGCTTCCCACTAGCTATCTATTTTACATTTGGTGGTGTATATATGTCCATGCCACTCTCTCACTTTGTCCCAGCTTACCCTTCCCTCTACCCGTGTCCTCAAGTCCATTCTGTATATCTGCGTCTTTATTCCTGTTCTGCCCCTAGGTTCTTCAGAACCACTTTTTTTTTTTTTAGATTCCATATAGATGTGTTAGCATACAGTATTTGTTTTTCTCTTTGTGACTTACTTCACTCTGTAGGACAGTCTCTAGGTCCATCCACCTCACTACAAATAACTCAATTTTGCTTATTTTTATGACCGAGTAATATTCCATTGTGTATATGTGCCACATCTTCTTTATCCATTCATCTATCAATGGACACTTAGGTTGCTTCCATGTCCTGGCTACTGTAAACAGAGCAGCAATGAGCATTGTACATGACTCTTTCTGAATTATAGTTTTCTTAGGGTATATGCCGAATAGTGGGATTCCTGGGTCGTATGGTCGTTCTATTTTTAGTTTTTTAAGGAACCTCCATACTATTCTCCATAGCGGCTGTATCGATTTACGTTGCCACCAACAGCACAAGAGGGTTCCCTTTTCTCTACACCCTCTCCAGCCTTTATTGTTAGAGGATTTTTTGATGATGGCCATTCTGACTGTTGTGAGGTGATACCTCATTGTAGTTTTGATTTGCATTTCTCTAATGATTAGTGATGTTGAGCATTCTTTCATGTTTTTGTTGGCAATCTGTATATCTTCTTTGGAGAAATGTCTATTTAGGTCTTCTGCCCATTTTTGGATTGGGTTGTTTGTTTTTATGATATTGAGCTCCATGAGCTGCTTGTAAATTTTGGAGATTAATCCTTTGTCAGTTGCTTCATTTGCAAATATTTTCTCCTATTCTGAGGGTTGTCTTTTGGTCTTGTTTATGGTTTCCTTTGCTTTGAAAAAGCTTTAAAATTTCATTAGGTCCCATTTGTTTATTTTTGTTTTTATTTCCATTTCTCTAGGAGGTGGGTCAAAAAGGATCTTGCTGTGATTTATGTCATAGAGTGTTCTGCCTATTTTTCCTATATGAGTTTGATAGTGTCTGGCCTTACATTTAGATCTTTAATCCATTTTGAGTTTATTTTTGTGTATGGTGTTAGGGAGTGTTCTAATTTCATTCTTTTACATGTAGCTGTCCAGTTTTCCCAGTACCACTTATTAAAGAGGCTGTCTTTTCTCCATTGTATATTCTTGCCTCCTTTATCAAATATAAGGTGACCATATGTGTGTGGGTTTATCTCTGGGCTTTCTCTCGTTCCATTGATCTATATTTCTGTTTTTGTGCCAGTACCACACTGTCTTGATTAGTGTAGCTTTGTAGTATAGTCTGAAGTCAGGGAGCCTGATTCCTCCAGCTCCGTTTTTCTTTCTCAAAATTCCTTTGGCCATTCGGGGGTATTTTGTGTAATACCACTGATGAACATAGGTGAAAAAATCTTCAACAAAATACTAGAAAACAGAAACCAACAGCACATTAAAAGGATCATACACCATGATCAAGTGGGATTTATCCCAGAGATTCAAGGATTCTTCAATATACGCAAACCAATCAATGTGATAAACCATATTAACAAATTGAAAGTGAAAAACCATATGATCATCTCAATAGATGCAGAGAAAGCTTTTGACAAAATTCAACACCCATTTATGATAAAACCCTCCAGAAAGTAGGCATAGAAGGAACTTACCTCAACCTAATAAGGGCCATATATGACAAACCCACAGCCAAAATCGTTCTCAGTGGTGAAAAACTGAAACTATTTCCACTAAGATCAGGAATAAGACAAGATTGTCCACTCTCACCACTATTATTCAACATAGTTTTGGAAGTTTTAGCCACAGCAATCAGAGAAGAAAAAGAAATAACAGGAATCCAAATCGGAAAAGAAGAAGTAAAGCTGTCACTGTTTGCAGATGACATGATACTATACATAGAGAATCCTAAAGATGCTACCAGAAAACTAGTAGAGCTAATCAATGAATTTGGTAAAGTAGCAGGATACAAAATTAATGCACAGAAATCTCTTGCATTCCTTTACACTAATGATGAAAAATCTGAAAGAATGATTAAGGAAACACTCCCATTTACCACTGCAAAAACAAAAAGAATAAAATACCTAGGAATAAACCTACCTATGGAGAGAAAAGACCTGTATGCAGAAAACTATAAGACACTGATGAAAGAAATTAACGAGGATACAAACAGATGGAGAGATATACCATGTATTTGGATTGGAAGAATCAATGTTGTGAAAATGACTCTACTATCCAAAGCAATCTACAGATTCAGTGCAATCCCTATCAACTACAGATGGTGCTTTTCACAGAACTAAATCAGCTATGGTTTTAATATGACTGAAAGTAGCCAAAATGTCAGACAGATACATTTAATTATTATTGTACAGATATGGATGTTCCGTTGATGAGCTGGCAAAGTCTGGGATAATAAAAGATACGTACATAATTTGTAAATTATTAGATATTTATTAGATGAAATTTATTTTTGTCTTTATTTCAGCACAACCACTAATTACTTAACTATAATCAGGATTTTTTTCTGATTTATTTTCTATTGTAATTAATTTTAAAGTGCACATAATTTGAATATATCTTCATCAGAATATAAATTAAACAAATTGTAATTATTTTCAAAGTGTATATAATTTGAATACATTATCTTCAGAAATATAAATTGAATAGGATGTAAAACATTAGCATTATTTTTCATGGAGTTTTTTTCTCTAAAATATCATCTAATAAAGTTAAAATGTAGACTTCAAGTTAAAATTATTAGAAATAAAAAATCTGAATCTAAATTATTTAAATAAAGCTAACATTTAAAAATTTAATTAATTAAATATTGTAAAAGATAAAACTATTCACAGTTATCATGTTTAGTATTCACCTAGTTGACAACGTAAAGAGTATTATACTTCACTGTGTGTCAGATTTTGACATAGATAGGTAGATAATAGTTGTAAATAGGTATACAAGTTTAAGAGTAATATTAATAGTTAAATCTTACAGAATGTTTCTCAGCTGCTAAGTAAACCTGTGGTGAATACTGTACTGATTCATACACCTTTTGGATCACAAATTGGATCCACAAATTAGAGCAGGAAGAGAAGTAAATGGATACTCAGCACTATGGGAAACAATACTTATGCAACAATCTGTTTCATTCATGCTATTTGAGAGGAAATATTTGTCAAGTGAATTAGTTTTCTTTCTTTCTTAAGTGTTTCTACCACATGTACTCTTCCTGTACCCAGAAGCACTGCTACCAAGGCACATATTCATGGCTTTCACGTATAGATGCCTTTTGTTCTAAGGACATATAGGATAAATGAGGAGAAGCACTTCCTGGGGCCTGATTTGTGTTAAAGGAGATGTTTAGGCTTACAGGTTAGACTGTGATGGTGCTGACAGCCAGACTTCAAGTTACAGTGACACTCCTCTATTGTTTAATAAACGTATTTTTGCATGTGTCTGTGGTATGTGTGGCCATATTTTTTAATTTGTTATATGTGAGGCCCTCCGAAGAGTGAGAACCAGGGTAGGGACCTCCCTTTCCTGCCCACGTCTGAGAGCCTATTGTGGGTTGAATAGTGACCCCAGCCCCCAATATTCCAGTCCACCCCAAATCTCACTGTGACATTATTTGGAAATAGAGTATTTGCAAATGTAATTAAAGGATCTTGAGACGAAATCATCCTGGATTTAGGATAGGCCCTGAATCCAGTGAGTGGTATGCTTTTAAGGAGGGTAGAGGACACGGACATACCTACACAGGGAGGAAGGCCTTGTGAAGATGGAGACAGGGATTGGAGTTATGTTGCCAAAAGCCAAGGAGTGCCTGGGGCTACCACAGACTGGAAGAGGCAAGAAAGGATTCTTCTCTAGAGCCTTCAGGAGGAGCTTGGTCCTGCTGGCACCTTGATTTTGGACTTCTAGCCTCCAGAACTGCGAGAGAATACATTTCTGTAGTTCTTAGGCACCTAGTTGTGGTAGGGTGCTACAGTAGTCCCAGAAAACGAATGTAGGGTGGTCCTGGTTATGATGGATAGACTCTGGACATTGACTCTTGTCTTTCTATAACCAGTAAGAATAACCCAAGAAATGTTTTCTCTCCATGCACTCTAGTAGTTATTATGTCAGCATGATGGAATCCCATTATAGCTTCATTTGGCTTAATCAGATTCAACTTTTCAAAAGTGAAGAGGAAAATGATAATTTCAACAATATTGGCAAGTGATATGTTTACCACTCCCTGAGCATATATCTCATTCAGTGTTAGCTTTGGATTTGAAATATGAATCTGTGGCTATCAGTCTAGTTTCCCCATGCTTCTCATAATATCAGCACCTACCCACCTATCTATCTATGTATCTATGTATTTATCTATCTATCTGTCTATCTTTATTTCTATCTAATAAAGCATGGTTCCTAAACAAAAACACATTCATGCAACTGTGCTCAACCAAAGAGACAGTGATCTGTTCCAATACTGGGGGAACAACCCAGCTGCACTGTGTTCAGTCAATACTCTGTGATCTCAGAACAGACTATTCTAACTATGTCGTCCATGAACTGAATATTATGTTCTGGACCCACTCTGTGAACATTCAAACACTTATTTCCAAGCTGACTAAAGTGATATAATCCAGAGATCCAGGGCATTCTTGACTCTGCCATTGAATCTGGTCATGTTGATTACAAGTTATTTCTGTATTCTCACTATAGTGTGAGAACAAATGAAGTAGGTAGGTGTGGTTCTCAAAAGTTTCTTTAAACTATTCTTAGGCTACAGTGTTTACAGGGAAAAAATTATGAGGAGAAAGAAAATACACTCATAAATGTGTGAAAAATCTTGCACCGTATAAAACTTTATAAAACTGCCTTGTAACATGCAGCTTGTTTTAACTACATTTCATTTTGGAAGTGGGAGAGGAAATGCTCTTTGAAGAAATGTTTATGATGGACTGATGAAGGGAACTGGCATGATTACAGTTTTTGAGCAGTTCTTTGCATCTTCAGGACAGTAAACACACTTTGAGGAGTTAGTAAGTGTGGATATGGGGACCACAAGATGGAGGAGAAGGAAACCCTTCTTCATGTTTGTAGGCAGAATCATCAGTATCTTCAATAGGTCCTTTAAAATATTTGATATTAAAATAGTATATTATTTTCTTAATCTCTGAAATGTAAGTGGTATTGGACTTTAAGATAACAGGATTTGAAATCCAAGAAATCTAAGCTTGAATATGTTCCAAAGCCTATTGGGTGATCGATGTTGGGAAACCTATTTAATATCTTGGGGTCTCAGTTTCATCACATAAAAATGGGCCAAATAACAATTGCTCATGGAATTCTCGTAAAGGTTAATAAGATAGCTTCTATAAAGTGACTAGTACAGTGCCTAAGGTAGAATAGGCACTGATAAAATGGAATCTACTATCCTTTATCTTATTTCACAGAAATTTGTATATGTATATTTATATAGTTGTATAATATAAATCATTTTAATTAATTTTTTTTTCGGTACACGGGCCTCTCACTGTTGTGGCCTCTCCCATTGTGGAGCACAGGACGCACAGGCTCAGTTGCCATGGCTCACGGGCCCAGCCGCTCCGCGGCATGTGGGATCTTCCCGGACCGGGGCATGAACCTGCGTCCCCTGCATCAGCAGGCGGACTCTCAACCGCTGCGCCACCAGGGAAGCCCGATTTTAATTAAAATTTTTTAAATGAGCGCTATCCATCAATAACAGGAATGTTTTGAAATGATTCTCTGCCTGGAATGATTTTGGTTGCTGGTGATAGCTGCTTTTACTTTCAGACAATTTTGTTACATTTACAATATTTGGGGGACACAGAGGAAAACCTCTGTCAGAGTCACTCACTCCCTGTCACCAGTACTTTATTCTCTCTCCTGAATGCCTAAGATGTTAAGTCCATGGGAAACATAACCAAAGAGGAGAGGCAACAGTGGGAGCCACTGCTGGCTCTGCCACTCCCTGCTCTTCCTCTTTAAAGCAATTGATGTAAGTTCACCATAGTAGAGAGCTTAAATATTATGCTATCTCAAGAGAGGCAAAGTGGAGTGTATGTGCAGTAAGACCAATTATATGGTAGATTCTAATCTGTGTTTTTCATTTTTCATTAACGATCACCACCACTTGCTAATCATCCCTGCCATCTTGGAGAGGACAGGACGAGTTTTACAGGCTGTGCTGGGAGAACGAACAGTCTCACAGTGCTCTCTCTTGCAAGGAAAAGCACAGGAGACAACCACAGTGTTTAGAAGGCTTACAGCAAATTATTTTCCACTTAGTAGTCCTAATATTTAGGGTTCAGAAAACCAATTAATACAGTTTACTGGTAAAGAAAGGGAATTAGGTTGGATTAGGATACAAATTCAATGCAATTTTCTCTCTTCTGCTGGTGGTGAGAAAAATTTTTTAAAGAAGAAAGATAAAAGCTTACACTGTGGCCACTGATGTACCCACAGACCACTCACATATTACATCAATTTTCTATTTTTCTGAGGTCTTAATTCTAATAAAGATCTGATGAATATTATGAGATGTTTAATATTCTGTTGTTTTTCTTTGGAAGTCAAATTAGGATCTGTTAATATTTTTAGTTTTTTTTTTTTTTCTTTTTACTTAAGTAAACCATTTTGGTCTTGGAATGTTCCTGAGAACTATGTCTTTCAAGGACTTTAGATCACCCCTTACGTCGATCTCCTTTATATTACTAACATCACATTTCACAAAAAGCAGGAATTGCTAAGAATATGAAAACTAAAAGGCAGATCATTTTATCTTTCTTGATTTTAAAAATCAAGCAACTGAAAAATAGGCATACTTTTTCACGACCCAGTTTGAAGGCTGTGACATGGACTAGGGCCCATTTGTACATGGTGGACCTGAAATTCCAACAGGTCATTCCTACCTTTTGCTGCCTCTGAAAACACATGCACAAACATGTCACAGAGGCAAAGCAGAGAGCAAAGACGAGAGGACAGCCATCGGACTTGTTGGCTCAGGGATGTCTCCAACAATGTACGTGCTCTTGCTCTGTTATAAAATGATATCTTTTTTCCTTCAGTAATGTGACTTAGCATTTATATAGCATAGACTATGTGATAAAATATTGCCAGTTTCCAGCTCGTTTCTCTTAAGTGATTTAATCATTTCACGCACCCAGAACAGAAAAAACATACACTGCAGGGCAACAGGTGCTTAAAAGTGCCTTGAGGGAAATGCATCCATCATGTCATTCTATGTTTTATACGCATAATTTATTTATTTTTCCTTCCTGGTCCTGAGGTAGGGAAAGCACCTGCAACCCACAGCAATGCTTTTTGTAGGACGCTTCCAGATTCTAGGCAGTTTTCATCAAAGCATCAAATCTTTGGGGCTGTGATCTTTATATACTTCATATACAGCACAGTCTTCAGCTAATATAAAAATAAAGCAGTAGAGCTACAGAAATTCATTTTCTTCACCACGTCTCCCACATCTAAACACCCATTTAAAAATAATATCCCTATGTCCTGGAGTGTACCTTTCCTTTTACTCCCCACTTATAACTTTCTGTCTCCCTAGTACCAGGTTGGAACACCACATACTACATAGTTTCTCAATGCATCATAATTACAGAAAGACCTGTGCTATATAGCTTTATGCAGGTTTTCCTTATGATGAAAATTCAATGTGCGAACAACCCTTAAAATTTCTCATTTCCTTCACCAAATATAATGTTTTTTTTATTTTACACAGGGGGCTGCAGCATAAAGAAGGTAAGACCATTCTGAATGGATTATAAAATAATTCTCTATGGCGACTAAACTCCCTACGATTCTTCCCTTCCTCATACTAAGAGTTCCTGTGTGTGAACACTTAGAAAAATATGCTTTAGTATAAAGATGGTCTTTGGCTTTAGTTTCGGAGCTGATGTGAATATAACTTGTTTTTCAAGAGGCAAATTTGATAAGGGGAATCATGGAACCAAAAATTGTTGAGTGCTGGTGATATGGACCACCAGCAGTGGGCTGGATGGGTAGATCTCCTTGTGTGTTTCCATTTTCTTTTCCACGTATGTACATCTACTTATTCTATTTTATTACTAGTTAGGAAATGTCAGTAAGCAAGTGTTTAGCAAAGGTGAGTGCATATCCTTCCCAGCGTAGCTTGGCTCTAAACGATATTCTTATTAGATCTCCAGTGCACTGGGCCATGGAGTAGGCCGCTGAAAGAGCACAGGGGAAGTGGTCAATAGTCTTAAGAAGCAGTCAGTGATTGTATCAATCAGGATTTTGTTTTCAACTGCTGGTGTCAGAAAGCCTAACTCAAGTTAGCATGAGGAAATAAGAGGGGATTATTTGTTCTTATAACCAAATTCAGTTCAGTATATGCATGGAGCTGGCCTTAGGAATGATGGAGACAGTGGAGGCCATCACTTTTGAGAATCCCTGCCTCTCTGTGTGGGTTAGATTTATTTTTTACTGATGCAGATGCATTTTCTCCATGTGTGGTAGGAACTCCAGACTTGCATTCCTTCAGCTCCATAATCTGAGAAGAAAGTAGTTCTTTCTCTCCCACTTCTAGATAACAAATTCTCTGATGCTAGAAGTTTCTTGAACCAATTACTCACACCTCCTATATTCCTGGGTTCTAGCTGCAAGAGAAAAAATAGGACAATTGGGATCAGCACATAAAGTCAACCACCCCAAAACAATAGATTGATTATAGAATAGGTTTATTCCTTCTTCAACCTTAAGTCTTATAACCACCCATGCTTCCACAGAATCAACTCAGTCCACAAATCTACCCAGCTTCACAGAGGACTGGAGGCCAACCTCAGACTTTCCTTGGCTGGCAGAAATGAGATAGTGGGAGACATTTTGGTCAGCCTTGTCTCTAGAAAGTAGATCTTATGGACCCCAACTTTGCAACTTTGCATGGCAGCAAGAAGAAGAAAAAGAGACCATTATGTTTCTTAGAGATTGATAAAACAGGCAACATGATGAGATGGAGGATTCTATTACTTGTTTTTAAGAGTAGTCATCACACTACATGGCCAATGAATGTCCAGCTCTGACCAATTAGATTAACCATTCATCCTGTCATGTGGAGGCATGGTAACAGTGCTCCCTTCAACATTGCCTTCTTATGGGAAGTAGATGTTCTATCTCCTTTAGAAATCAGAGGAGGGGAAAAAACATTTCTCCTTTCCCTTCTTCAAGGAAGAACCCTGAATTGTGTAGGTCAGGTCACATGCTAATCCCTCAGCCACTCATTGAGACCGGGGAACCAGGTACTATGATGGACCTGACCTGGGACAAATGTCCACACTAGCGGCAGAATGCAAGCCACAGGAATTTTACCAGAAAGAGAAGGGACAGGAGTTTTGTAGTTCAAACATGACCAGCAGTAATCATTTTGAGCCATACAGCCTTGATGGTAAGGATAAAAGTATAGGCTGGAGTGTTCATATGGAAATTTTAACAGAAGAGTCAATATATCAGATACCAAAGTGAGAGAGAGACAGACCATATATAAAACTGTCAATGAAAACTGCCAAGAACTGGTTCCACAATTTTTAAATCCCCTCAAATGCTTTAAGAGTACAAGTCTAGGGCTTCCCTGGTGGCGCAGTGGTTGAGAGTCCGCCTGCCGATGCAGAGGACACGGGTTCGTGCCCCGGTCTGGGAAGGTCCCACATGCCGCGGAGTGGCTGGGCCCGTGAGCCATGGCCACTGAGCCTGCGCGTCCGGAGCCTGTGCTCCGCAGCGGGAGAGGCCACAACAGTGAGAGGCCTGCATACCAAAAAAACAAAACAAAACAAAACAAAACAAAACAAAAAGAGTACAAGTCTAGAGAAAGTAGAAAGGAGAGGACGATTTGTGAAAAGATTTCTTTGGGGAGAGCTGTTGCCTCATTGTAAATCTGTTCCTCCCACTTGAAGGTGGGGATAAGGACCCTAATATGTGACCCCTGAAGTTTTGGGGATATTTGTGCCACCAGCTTCCTGGTGAGCTGTGCTGGTATAAGGACAGGTTTAAAGAGAAAGTGGCTGCTATTTTGGGAATTGATGCTGGTTCTCTAAGATGACTGGTTAAAAGTACATGAAATCCAGGGGACAGATATAGAGTCCATGATAGAAATTTAGGCCTGGAGATGTTTCTGCCACAGGATGAAAGCCCACAAAGGGAGAGTTTGTGTGGGATGAACACTGGGTAACCAGAAGTGTAGTGTGCATCGGGGATGTCTTGTGGAAGACCTGCCCCCGTATCATGGGAGTTGAAGCCAGACGGGGTGGTGGCCTACAGTCCTCTTCTCCCTTATTCATTGCCTCCCCTTGCAGGAGGATTATAAATCCCTGCCCTAAGATATTTTCTTTGTAAAATCAACCAGTCCATGCATGCGTGCATGCATCCATCCATCCATCCCTGCCCTGATGAACTCAGTGTGACCAATGAGGGTGAGTGGACATTTGCGCATCTCTCATGGGCAGACATATAAAGAGGCAGCACTTGCTCCCTGTGCTCTTTCCTCTGCTGCCTTGATCTTAGAAGAATGTGTTGTGATGTGGAGCCTCATTAACTTAAATTTCTGAATGACTACAGTAAACAGAGCCTGCTTGCCCACCCACCCTTGAGGCACATGGTGAGTAAGCTGAAACTAAACTCTGTTGTCTTGGGCCAATGATTTTGGGGGGTTAGCTGTTGCCACAGCATAATCAATTCTATCCTGACACAAGGGACCTAGTGTGGGAGCCTCTGAAGAGCTCTGAGAACCAACTCTATCTGTCTCACCAATCCCACAGAGTGAGCCAAGTACCAGCCAAGTAAGAATTTTCTCCTATTGCTTCATCACCCCACCTCTGCCCCCATCCTGGTAGGTCTTGGCTGGAAAGAGGGAGATGATGGGCCTCTAATGATGTCCATATTTTAGGGTATTGTCTAGGACTGAATGACCTAATGACTGAATTGAGGTTGTGTTGGCATTTTAATGTCTTCATAGGGTTATTTATTGCCTGAAAGTGACCAGAAAAGAAGTAACCCTGGCAGAATGTTGATCTAGAAGCAAGGCAAAAACTTTTCCTTATCCCCACACCCACCAATTAAAAAAAAGAAAACTAAGACAAGCAAATCAAAACGAAACAACCCAAAACTTTCCTCCATAGAGCAGAATTATAGGAGAGTGGGAAACTGTTTTTAAAAATGAAAATCTTAAACACATCTTAAACATTGTGCTTGTTAACATACCACCTACATAAATAAATCAAGAGAGCTGATTTTAAAGTTTTAAATTGACTTCAGAACTAAAGTTTATTTTTATTTTTTTTAAAATGCATTCTATTTTAAGAGTTGCATAATGCCTCATAGTATGAATATACAATAATTTATTCAACTACTCCTATTTTTTAAAATTTATTTATTTATTTATTTTGGCCGTGTCCTGTGGCATATGGGATCTTAGTTCCCCGACCAGGGATCGAACCCACTCCCCCTGCATTGGAAGCAGAGTGTCTTAACCACTGGACCACCAGGCAAGTCCCTAAAGTGTATTTTTAAATGCAAATGAATGGATGGCACTTATATCTTGCATTTATATATAAGAACAAAATTAGACATTAAAATTTAAACAATAATGTGTGGGTTGGTTTGTTTTTGTTACTGTGTGTATCAAGTGGTAGAAAGAAGCTGAAACACAGAAGGAAATTTGTGGTGAGAAGAATTGACCGAGTCATTTTTAAGCACAGCGCTGAGAGTCTGACCCCCCTTTTGCAGTTTTGCCTTTTACTGATGTGCCTTATAATCTTGGGCAATTCATTTAATTTTCTATATTACAATTTTCTCATCTCTACAATGAGGGTAATAACTGATTTCTCAGGTTTATGTGAGGAATATCTTATTAATGCCTATAAGAGTCTTGAAAATATAAAGTGCTCCATAAATATTAAATGGACCTAGGTGCACATCTTCTCAGTGAAAATTATAGGATTGCTAAAATTTGAAAACTTTAGATCTTCATTCCTCCAAAATGGGAATGACCATACTCCAAGGAGAGAATCTCAGAATATTTTTCAAAAATATACTTTAAAAGCTGAAACTTTTACATTTTTTTTACATCCACATAGAATGTTTTACATTCACATCGATGATTTCTTGGACATTTAATAAAAACATGCTATGTATATTTGTAATAATACTGGTATACATTTCAAAGAGCGTACATATTTATTACTTTAATTGAATCACATAATTGTAGGTTAGGAAGAAATCTTAGCCAGCAACTAGTATAGTTCCCTGTTTCTCTTTCCCACATTTGTGAACTGAGGTCATGAGAGACTCAACAACCTTATTAGTTATCACACAGCTAATTTATCAGATACTCCCATAAGCCTGCTGAGATAAGTAGGGAATTTTATTTATCTTCATTTTCTAAATAATTTATCTGATTTAAAATATTTTGGAGGTTTTTAGAGATAAGTTTCAATTTTGGATTAAAGGCAGTGAGGTGAATTGGCTTGAATGTAGGGTTATGGACAGAATTGGCAGGGGAAACTGGGGTTCTCTGATTCTTAATTTTGCTGTTCTTTCCAGTCCACCTAGCTACAATTAATCCTTCCTGTCACATTAGGCTCCCAAGTTAAGGCCTAAACTGTGTAACCCGCAGTTTAGTTTTATATCAAATATCTCAGGGCTGGTTGAGTTTGACAGGAAAAACAAATGGCTGGCTCTGTCTAGCTTGGTCCTGGGAGAGTAGGATCCCTCAGCTGCCGAGAAATGACTTTCAGTTTTTAACCATAGAGAGATTTGGAGTGTAGTGGCTTGACTGGAGGAGTACGGCTATGGAGGTGAAGGACAACTGCATGCCCTGAGGTAGTGCTTACAGTTTCTGGCCCTGTTCTCTTGGTTACGGTGTCTGGGACCTAAAGGGAAGGAGCTGAGAGAAACCAACCACAGCAGCAACAATAGTCACGAGGTCACGATTTCTCTGTGAAGAGGACAGTTGGGTAGAGACTAAATCTGGTGTATCCAGTGTGCTTCTTTCTGCTCTCTTACACGTAGAACATGTTGGAAAGAAAAGTTGGTAAGCCAGAATGGAAAAGAGAGAAGCATTTTGCCGAGACATGTGGATTATTCAAATGCTGATAGTGACTTGCTTCCATTCCTCACAGTACTGGGTACTAAGAATGCATTGGCAGGCATCGGACATTACACATCACAGGTGGAAACCATAGCAACCAGGAAGTGAGGAGATCGTGGGGGAAAACAGGGAATGCAAGTTCGTGTAATACGATAGAGGCCACCTCCCACACACATTGATGCGGATGGTGTGTTGATGCTGATAATGGTGATGAAATGATTTTTATTCTCAGGTATCAGCAG
Source organism: Delphinapterus leucas (assembly GCF_059928025.1). Lineage (NCBI taxonomy): Eukaryota > Metazoa > Chordata > Mammalia > Artiodactyla > Monodontidae > Delphinapterus > Delphinapterus leucas. Next base: position 46,518,957 of record NC_143139.1, read on the forward strand.
AAATTTAATATAACCTAAAAATTATTTTTAAAAAACAGAAAACAAAACCCTAGCCGTTGTCATATCTCTCTTGGCATATTGTGAGCTTGACTGAAGATGAACACTGGGGAAGTGAAGGTGGTTTAATTTTCTGGGCAGTCTATAGAAACCTTTCCATTCACAGGCAGCCTTACTCTGGTGACCTTTCCAACAGTACTTTTTGTTTCTTGAGCCATCCGTACCTTCCCGTGTGAGGCCCCTTGAGATGGATAGTCTATACTTGCAGGTACGACTAGGGTAAGGAATGCATGTTATAGACTGTGGAACACAGAAAGGTGAACTAGTTAACATAAGAATGAACTGCTTAGTGATGTAGCCCAATGGTCCAGCCCTGAAGGAATTTCCTAATTAGTGATAGGCTCACTAATTTTATTTGTTCAGGGCATTTCCAAATTATTGAGTTTTTGTTAGCTTTCTCCAAATGAAAGTAGAGAACAAAGCAGTCTCACTTGTAAGGTTATAAGTGTGCTTCCTTACTGTTATTCTCCCCACTCCCGGTCACTTCTTTGACCCATCTGTCTTCCAAAAACATATTTAAGGCTATAATTAGGGTAATTAAAGAATAAATATGATTCTATTAAGAAACATCACTTATGATAAGTGTCCTTTATGTCCCACTGTACTCTAAATACACCATGAGCTTTATTAAGTGACCAGTTGGTGATCAATTACTTTTAAATAAAATGTAATTGCATTTTTATATCATGTAGATATATTTTCACCCGTTCATATTCACATTTATGTATAGAATCATACGACAATTAGTCTAAATCTGGATAGCAATAACTTTGTGCATACTTTTCAAGATCTCTGTCTTTGTGTGTAGAAGCCATGCTGCTAAAACAAATATATTCTCAACGGTTCTAAAACCCATTAAAGCCCTACACGACCATTAAAAACCAAATGTGTGCTGCTGTCGTCTGGAGGTGCTGTAAAATTGTTTAAGTTAAACTTGTTTCTTAGTACTTGGGGGCAAAAACAACACACATCTAAATCAGATGAGTCCTAGGGGCAGGACAGGAATAAAGACGCAGACGTAGAGAATGGACTTGAGGACACGGGGAGGGGGAAGGGTAAGCTGGGATGAAGTGAGAAAGTGGCATGGACATATATACACTACCAAATATAAAATAGCTAGCTAGTGGGAAGCAGCCGCATAGCACAGGGAGATCAGCTCGGTGCTTTGTGTCCACCTAGAGGGGTGGGATAGGGAGGGTGGGAGGGAGACACAAGAAGGAGGAGATATGGGGATATATGTATATGTATAGCTGATTCACTTTGTTATAAAGCGGAAACTAATACACCATTGTAAAGCAATTATACTCCAATAAAGATGTAAAATAATAATAATAAAATAAATCAGATGGGTCGTTGTGGATTTTAATGAAGAGTTTTTTTTTAAGTATGAAAATAATTCTAGCAAAATATCCTAGATACTGATATGATAAACAATATACAGGGATCCTCAAAGGATCTAGAGTTCAATGCTGTGCCACCAGCTAAAGAACAGGAACCTAACATATTAAAGACTTGTGGATTATACCATGAGATATGGTTTGACTCATATTTTAGCTGGATCTATGCCATCGCACAGTGCTTTTAATTGTCTTTTGTCCTGCATGCTTCTCAGTTGCAAATAATTCTGCCACACCTGGATTCAAATACTTCCAGACCTGACCCAATCCAACTTCCTCAGAGACCTCCCAGGCTCAAAAATATCTCTCTCACTGGCTGCCACAGTACCTGAAATTTCCATTATTAAACTCATTCCTTTAGGATAAACTGACTTTTCCTTTTAAAATGTGAGTATACTATCTGGAAAGGCGAACTAATTATCATATTAAATTCATTATCAATATGGGATTATACTGTGATATGGGCAGCCCCCTCTCATCCCTCTCCACCCCCAATTCACAAGACCCTACCTAAGAAGCAACCCTGCTTCTGGTCTTGCTGCCTTTGACTGCTCATTGGTGGATAGTTTCCACCCAAAGTGCAGGGGATGTGCAAACAAAGGGGGAAGCAGCACCCCTTACCCAATTCCTTTTAGGGAGACCTGACCCCACAAAACCGGTTAAATAGGGAGAAATGATTAAAAGTGACTTTTGACAGTAGGAAGGAGAGAGCACATAAGGAATTTTTAGACTACTGTAGGGAAGGCAAGCCCAGATTGGATACTATAGAATGAAACCCCAAACAGCTGTGTGGACAGTGTGGCAATGCCAAATGCTGAAAAAAGAGCCCCAAGTGGATTGGATAAGGAGAATGGATGCCAAAGACAGACTGGACCCGCTTCCTAGTTTTCAGCTTTCTTCCAGTAGACACCAGAGATAGAATCGAACCAGGTGGAGGAAGGAGACAGGGGAATATCAAATATTTATAGGTGTGATAAGACTTGAAGGGTTTAAAGCAGGCAGGAGAGACAAGTGAGCGTGGACTGAGGGAGGGGAAGGGTATGTTGCACAAGAGGGGGTCTTAATAACTTTTTTAAGGAAGGAGTGATGTCAATGGCGCAGGTGTGGAGGCAAATAAGACACCCAGTTCTGGTGGGTAAGTGTATATTTTCTTTTTCCACGGCTGGGTTAAATTACTTCCCCTAGGTCATCCAATTAATCACTTGGAGAGCAAGGAAGAGAGTTGAGCTCTCAAGGCTCTCATTTCACATCTGGAGCAGGCAAACCTAGCTTCTCTTTCCCCAAACACCCTCTTCATTTAAAAGAAATCTTTTGCAAATCAATGAAGTTTTGAGCTCTTTTACGGGAGAATTTGCGAGACCCTCTTACTGCTTGTGTGATTTAAAACTTGAGGTAGTGTTAGTATGGAGAAACGCTATAGATTGCTTTCCGCTTTATCCTTCATTGAAGAATTTTAAGTATCTGCCAAATTACTTTGATTTCCTCCCCCACCCCCCGCTCGGCCTCCAGATTCAAACTATTATTCTGAGGAGCTGAAAAAAATGAGTTACAGATCTGAGAAAGCAGTGTGTGCGGAGCTTAACTGCTGCATGACCAATTGTGTGATATATTGGTCTTTTCACTAATAACCACAAAGCAGGTAGAGGCATGACAGACTAATTTGGTTTATATGTCCAGCTGTAGGGCTAGACACTGCATCATTCTTTTCAGAAACCAGTGACTTTAGGCATGTGGAACTTGTCGTCATGACAACAATAAACCAGCTTTGAGTCTGAGTTTCAGCTCAGAAACTGCCTTGTCTCCATTACTTCCTGCTCATGACCTGACTTTTCTTACTCTCTGGGGCTGGGAGCTGGGGATTTATGAAAGATCTATTGAACAGAGCTCCAGTATATGTTTAATGCTTGAAATGTCTGGGTTGAAAGTTGTGCTTGCACAGATGGCTAAAGGCTGCAAGGAGGCTAGATCAATCATTATTATAGCTAATGACATGGTTATAAGGGTGTACACAAAGGTGAGCTGATTTGGAAAATAGGAAAAGGCAATGTGAAAAGAGTGACTTGGAAGCATTTCTCTGAATAACGTAAACATTGTTATCACAAATAAAATGTTCTTTTAAACACAGGGGAATTATGCTATGTTTCTGAGACGACCTATCCAAAGGTACAATGGAGAGTAATCAAACAAAAATTAGTACACAAAGTTGAGTGTATGCTTCTGTATGTGTTTGTGTGTGTGTATACTTTTTTAAATCTGAAGACACAATTCGCAGATGCTCATGGCAAAATCTCTAAGTGATCATTTTTGTGTCCCATGTGTTTAATGGAGTTAATGGTGACTACAGTAAGAGACAGCATGGCTCGGTGACAAGAGTATGCCAGCACTGGGTTCAATGGCCTTCATGTAATATCAACTGCAATATTGGAAAGTTATCTAACTGTACACAGTCTCTGGATATTCAGCTGTAAAGAGAAATTATAGGATTTGCACTTTGGTAGTTGAGAGGTGAAATGAGATAATGGAGGGGAAGAGCTTGGGATAGAGTCAACACTCAACGGCGGTTAGCTGTCAGTGTTGATGTTATTCTAGCAGGGTTTGTGCAGTAATTGAAATCTGTCCTTCATGTGATTAAAATGGTTCAACTGTTCACTGTTACAGAGACATGATCATGGAAACTGGATGACTTTTTTCATTCTGGAGTGCTGTTTTCTGGCTTCACTATGTTCTCCATATAAACTAGACTTTAAGGAAGGTAGAGAATTAATGGCTGGAGAAGGCAGGAAGGGCAGGGTGTGAATTGCCAACATAAAAGGTGATATGTCTGGAGACCTTTGTGCCTTTTTACTGCACAGGATTTTTTTCACAGGAAGTGAGGGATTCTAGTATCATTTTTGTTTCCTATTCCTTTAGCGCATTGACCTAGTTCTATATGATTACCTTTTTTTAAGCTTCTATTTTCTAGCAACTTGCTACCACAAGCCAATAGGCAGAGAAATAAGACACAGATCAAATAAATCCTAGAGGGCAGCCAAATGCTTCCTTTCTTTTCTATGCACTGAGAAATTGAATGATTTGCTTTCCTCAGAGATCGGCTTCATGATTTCACGATCATGTGGTTAAACTTCTTAATAGACGAGATGCTGCTCAGAGACCATGTTATTCTCCATGACCTTGTAGAGTGTGGATCACCATGTAGAAATCTGATAAAGCACGTTCGGTTATTAAGTTATAATTTGAGAAATCATGGACCACAAACTGATTATGTGTTTCTTATTATAAGAGTTTAATGTGGTTGCAAATAATTGAATTTCTGTTGCATTGTCCCCGGACTGGCAGTTACAATTTATAGCAATGTAAGATTATTTTCTGAGACACACAATTAGGTCCCATTTTTATCTTACAAAGTTTATGTGAGAAATACTGTTTTGTATGTTCCTCATTAGTGTGAGAGGGTTAATACACCTCCAGAAAAAGAGAAATATGTTACTTTTCTCTAGCAACATTAATTTTTATATATTTTAGATTGATTAAAACAATGGGCTGATTAATATGAGAGAAATTTAAACATTAGCAAATAAGACATTTGGAAGTATAAAATAAATGTATATTATATAATTACTGTGTTGCAGAAAAGATATGATTGAGTGAATAACTTCTGGACATCGTAAGCATTATTGAAAAATATAATTGCATACCATTACAATAACATTACTATAAAAACATTATTTTTTCATCCCAAATGGACTTGTGTTGATAGTTTTTCACCATCTTTTAATTAGATTCAGATAAAAATGTAGCCAAAGTCTGGAAGATTTTCTGATTCTTTCCAAGATCTCATAATTTCATAAATATTGGTCCTAATGTTTCTAAGCTTTGAAGGAGATTCTGAAAAGCACAGGCCTTTTTTTTTTTTTTTTTTTACCAAGTTAGAATGTCTAGTGTATGCAAAAGATAAATCTTTTGAAGATTCAAAGTCTATAATATGCCCAGAGGAAACAATTGTCTTTTTAGGAGTTTCTTCCTGGAATATTTCTGTCTCTTCAATATTGGTATATTTTTGTTATTGCTCACAAATGTTGCTGATAAAGGCTTTTTAAGTAAGGGAATCAAAATAATGGAAAAATAAATCTATTCTTTAATATGTAACAGAAGGCCTATTCATCAAATATGGATTGATGTTTATGATGTGTTTAACAGCCAAGAACTTTAGTTTTCCTGTTGGACTTGTAGGAATATTAATGACAAAAGGCCAGATTCTTCCCCTTTGAATTCCCTGTGGATCTCTCTCAAGCACCAGGGCAGAAGTGGAATCCAGGGGTACAAATACAGACTTAGTCAAAGCAAACCTCTACTCCAGAGGAGCTTGGTGTATATATACATACCTACCTACATACATACATATATATAAAAGACCCAAGTTTTTTACTAATAAGTACAAAAAGTTAGTTGAATCGTGGATGCTTAATCCAAGTTATTCCATTCAGCAGCCAATCTTCTTAACTTGGGCTGGAACTAAAAACACATTATCTAGTTTGCAACAAACTTTCTGCCAAAGTAAAGATGCTCATTGCAAAGATTCATCATCATTCATTGCCAAGAATTGATATACAATAGCTGGGCTGATTTATTTGTAGTTTAAAATGCACAAATAGTGAGTCTTTGCTAAAAGGTGAATGAACGTTAAATGATAGCATAAGATGGTGATGACGATGATGCTTTGAAAACTTTCACGTGATTTTGTTTGTTTTTGTTGTTTGACTAGTGTTATCACTGTTCAATGTGAAATAGTTTTTTTTTTTCCTTTCCTTCCCTTCTCACTGACCTTATCTTTTACATATTCTGATTATTCTTGAACCAGTAGCTTAAGGATAGATGCAAAAGTGATGAGAGTTTGATTTAGCTTTGGCTTTTATTGTCGGATACCCAGAAGGAAATAAAGCTTTGATCTACTTCCTTGGAAAGTTAATCCCAGTGATTATGTGGAGATGTGTGCAGTGGTAGCTACAGGGATATACATCTTTAATCTCTTGGTGTTGAATACTTAATCCAGTTTGTGTTCTTGGCAAGGAGATTTAAAGAAAGAACAAAATAATTACACTCTTCATGGAGTTTGTTTTCTGGAATGAATATTTGGTAGCTCTGCTTGCTCTTTTACAGTTTAATAAGCATGCTTAGGAAAACAGATTTAGGTTTACTTAGAGTGATATAGAAATTGATGATTTGGGGCTTCCCTGGTAGCGCAGTGGTTGAGAGTCCGCTTGCCGATGCGGGGGACGCGGGTTCGTGCCCCGGTCCGGGAAGGTCCCACATGCCCCGGAGCGGCTGGGCCCGTGAGCCATGGCCGCTGAGCCTGCGCGTCAGGAGCCTGTGCCCCGCAACGGGAGAGGCCACAGCAGTGAGAGGCACGCGTACCGCAAAAAAAAAAAAAAAAAAATGGATGGTTTTTGTGGTCCTCAATAGGTAAATTTAAAGTACATCTGTTAATGATGGGGCAGTTTGTGTGGAGTTTTTGTTATTCAAGCTTGTTTATCTGGGTAGAGTGAAGGCTGAATAGAGAATGCTCTACCTCCAGTGGAATACTTTAAAAATTATTCTAGAACTATATCACTCTTATTAAAAAGTGCTCATCTTTTCTAATAAATAAAAACTTCATTTGCTGTTGTAGGCCATAAAATGGCCACTAAATTTAAATATAATGCATCTTCATTAGAAAATGTCTTTAAGCCAAACACATTTATTCCAAAATTGCTACTCCATTTTATTGAGAAAACATAAATTGGGTTAAAATATGTTCAAGCCCATTTTATTAGTTAATCCATTTGTAAAGATAATATATATTATCTTTCAATTTACATCATAGTTATAATTTAAAATTATGTGTCAAAAAGGAAAAGAGAAAATAATCAAATCTTAACCTTACATAAACATTTAGCATTCATGATATTTTAATGTAATAAACATACAAGTCTTTTTTCCAATTAACATTATTTATGAAGTTTTTTTCCCATTGTTCCTTTTTATGCATAAGTATGATCTTATACCTGTATAAAATGCCATCATTTTACCATAATTTACCATACCATTTACCATAATTTACTCAGCTACTCCTTCAGTTTCCTTTCTCTATCATGATAATACTGGAACTTATTTGTATTGAAATCTGAAATGCTGGCAAAAGGAACAACATTATTTTGTTACTTACCCTAAATCCTCCTTCTTGATTAAAAGAAGTTGTAAATAGACCTCTACAAATTAATTCTGATATCAGAAAAAGTATAAGTAAAATTTTGTACATTTCTCATTCATTTCCAGTCTAATGATTCATAGTTTTAAATACATTCGTATGTAAAACAAATATTTAAATAACGAGATTTTCCCTTAGAAGTTAATTTTTGGCTACCGTTATATTAGCAGTTTTGATAGTAATTCAAATTCAGCCATCTGTGTTAATTCATCACAAACAGAGGTGGCCTCTCCCCTTCCTCCCTTCCCTAAGTAGTATAGCTCTTGTTTCTTCTGTAATTGAGGCCCCCAAATTTTGTGACCATTTTAATTATCTGGTAAAAGTACATATTCCAAATGAGGTAAAATTTAATCTTCAGAATTTGTCTTGGAAATATACAGAAGAACAACTGGGCAATACTTGAATGAAAGTTTTTGTGTCATTTGGAGGAAGACATATTTGATTTTACATTCTATCAAATGTACTTTTTAGGAATTCCTGAAACACTCCCTGAAAAATATGCCATGGTTTAAATGGATCCAAACACAGTTTTCATAGAATTCCCAAAGGTTTTTAGCGCAGGCATGTATGACTGAAGGATATACATAAAGCTGTGTTCTTATAGACCCCCTCCAAGGAAAGAATTCAACCAGGTGTCTAAATTGTACAAACTTTGTTTTGTTTTTGAAATGAATTGATAGAAAGTTCTGGCATAGGTAGACAAAGGATAAAATCTGTTTGTAATCTGCTCTAAGTATTCCTTTTCTTATATATCTTTGCCTCCTGTGCTTTACCTACTCTTTACCTATAAATTGCTCAATGGCAATTTATAAAGGTGAGTGACCTTGGTACTTTATTTTTCAGGAATTTTCCTCCAAGACTAGAGAGAATAAAATCTTCAAGCAGAATCTTTCATTTGGCGTAAAACCTTCTCTTCTACTTCCTTTTTGAAGCTAACCTTAAAATTGTAGGTGACACCTGGCTGTGTCATTCCCTTTCTCCTGAAGGCATGCGCCTGGCCATGGGCACACAACCTTGTGAAAAGTGTGTAGCAGTGGCAAGGGCTGAGGGAGCTGGTGGGGAGTGGAGTCTTCACGTGTGAAGAGAAACAAGTTGCCAGGTAGAGGCAGCTTTAACCTCATTCCTGGAATATGTGTGTTTCCTCAACCCAAAAGGAAAAATCAGGTGAATGTCACTTCTTGCCACTACACCTTCTGGAGTCACAATTTATAGTGATTATTGGGGTATTTTTCTCCTTGTCATCTAGATACTGCAAAATCTTTAGTGTACTCAGATTTCCAGGTCAACTTTATAAGAATTTACATCAGTGTCATTCAACATGGGGACCAGGGACTCATGTGGGTCCTAGAACTGTTTGTTACTGACTTGGGATGAGGTAAGGAGTTGGGGCCAGAATGTCAATCAACCAAGTTGCTAAGCACACTGTTTAGTTCACCTGATTTTTATTATTTTTTTTGTTTTTGCCGTACGTGGGCCTCTCACTGCTGTGGCCTCTCCCGTTGTGGAGCACAGGCTCCGGACGCACAGGCTCAGCGGCCATGGCTCACGGGCCCAGCCGCTCCGCGGCATGTGGGATCTTCCCGGACCGGGCCACGAACCCGTGTCCCCTGCATCGGCAGGCGGACTCTCAACCACTGCGCCACCAGGGAAGCCCTGATTTTTATTTTTTTTAATGTAACAAGACTTTCTTGATTATTCCTGGAGTGCTGGTAATAAACAGCTCAAAGACGGGCAACTTTGAGTAGCAGTTATTTAGATTTTCCTTTCAGACTTTGTATTAATGTTAAATATGGGAAACATATAAGTACTTGATGTAAAAACTGAATGTTTACTGATAAAATTGGACAGCAGCTTGAGGTTGGGGGGGTCAGAGAACCTGGGTCTTTGTTTAGACTCTGCCACTTACCTGTTGTGTGATCTGAAGTGAATCATGTAATATCTGTGAGTTTCAGTTTTTCTCATTTGCAAAATGACCTGGAATTGTTCTGGATTAAATATTTAATGAAATGTAACAAATTGAAAGGAACTGAGTGCATTGATGCATCACATTTTCATATCTATACCTATGTCGTTAGCCTATGAAAACAGGTGCTAAACACATTAATTTTAAAATTTAAGTTGGATACCCCTGCAAGTCTCATCCTTTGATTATTTCCCACCTCTAAACACACACTTTGGTGTTTGAAAAATTCTCCTTCTGTGGCCATAGTGTGTCTTCATTGCTTGTAATAGTGTTCTGGAATTCAACCTGTTGGTTAAAATATATCCTTTAGCCAAAAACCTCATTTATTTCCATGTCACCCTTATGAAGAACCATGACAACATCCATTTTCTCTTTCGTACAAAGTCACAAGACCTAGCAACCTGACTCTCTGGGAGAATACATTGAAAGCTGTCAACTTTTTCTGTACTTCAACATATGGTAAAACCTTACTCCTTCTTACTCATGATAAAAACATTATGAATAGGTATTGCAGATACTTTTAATGATGGTCCAGACTCTTCCATGGGAAGAGCAAAACCAAATGCAAAGTATGAAAAAAATAAGGAAAGATATTTCCCTAGAGATGGAAATGACATTAAAAGTGAATTGTTTGGGGAAAAACTTGCAACATGACCCAAAAAGTAACATATGTTAATTTTCTCCTTCTTACTCTACAAGGTTTATCATTCAGTAAGCTAATCAACTCACGTCCTTCCAATTTGCAGGGTGGGGGGAGAGTTTTCCAGGATGCGTGTGTGTGTGTGTGTGTGTGTGTGTGTGTGTGTGTGTGTGTGTAAACTGCATGGAACCAGGGGAAAGTGAGCCCTTTTTAATTTCCAAAATATATAAACTGAAATAATCATGAAGGCATAAAGCTGCCAGGGACCATCCCTCCCACCAGGAAGGGAGAATCTGATTAAGACCGAATGCAACACAAAGAAAGAAGAGCTGTGAAATTGGGGTTTGGCTAGAGAGAGAGAGACAGAGAGAAAAAATGGTAAGAATGAGCATTATGATAATTATTTTGGTACCTGGATTCAGCTGTATCTGAAGTCAGTCCACTTCTATACTTTTCAGTTTTGTGATTCAATAAAATACTTTTTCCCCCTTATATTAGTTTGAGTTGGCTCTCTGACACTTACCACAAAGATAGTTTCTATTCAAGATTTAAAGGGATTTAAGATTTAAATTTAAGATTTAAAGGGATTCAAAATTTAAAGTCATAACATTCTATAACCATAAATTTCATTATATCCCTGCAGTCCTAAAGGAATATGTTTTCTGAACAAAGCAGATACTAAATAAATATTTTTTTAAATAAATGGAATAGTTCAACCTGCAATCCAGGGATAAAAATAGGTATACCTGGGTTCAAGAGCATGTGTTTCAAATGACTTTTATAGGTTCCTGGCAATTGACTACTTTGATAACAACCTAAAATAATTAAAACCAGTCTTCCATTGGCTTATAGATTTTTCCTGAACCAGCTGACTTCTCCTGGATCTTGTTTGGAAAGCCAGCTGCTCTAACTAGTAGATGGATGCAAACAAAGGGGTGGTTTGTGAGCACAAAGATGAATCCTTCCTGAAATTAACAAGCAGAACAAAGGATGGAATTGTTGAGGGATAAGTAGGATGTAAAGGGAATTACCAACTATTGTGTCTGTAGGAAAATATAAGGACAGAAAATTCAAAGGGGCTCTTGGAAGGAAAGAACGGAATGGCTCTCTCATTTGGGATTACATCCATTTTATATTAGATCCAATTATCCTCACACACCCACACCCACGACACAATCTCATATTCACAAAGATGAAGAGATATTCAGATGTAATGTGTGAGCAACTCACAAAGACGTTAAACAACTGCTTTCAGTTTGATAAATATGTATGCGTATATACCTACTGCTTCTTATGTCCAAATGTATTCATATACTTAGAACCATATGGAGAAACCCCCTCTGCAGTCATCCACAGTTGAATCCTTTAAAAAGAAAACAAACTCTCTTAAATCAGTCCCGTGTGCCAGGAAGTATGCTAAATACTTTGTGCATTACCTCATACTCTTCTCAACAGAGATATGAGACAAAAAAATACCATCATCCCCATTTTATAGATGAAGAAAATGAGATCTAGAGAGTTTAATTATCTTGCCCAAAGTCTCACACCTAGTAAGTAGTGCAAATCTTTCCTGCTTTAAATGCTCACCTTTAATCACCATGCTATGCTACTCCTTCCAGATCTAATTAGTTTTATTGATAAAAATACAGAGATATTGCCTGCCCAACAAAAGGAGTGAAGAATTCAGCTGAGATAGTGTAGAATTGGGGAAATGAGAGAGAGGGAGTAGGTGTATGGTACATGGGAAAAGAATCAAGTTATAAACATTTTAGGGAGCTAATATTGGAAAAAAATAAGACTAAGATGTACAGTTCCTTCCCAAGTGATAAATCCTTTCCATTTACTGTGACTCAGTTCATTTCATGTAAATTCTATGTTTAACATGAACTCATAGTTTCATAGCTCAAACCTGCTTGGCTGCTAGCATCCTCCTTAGGGCTCTGCCAGCCAGAAAGTGAGCGATACTGCCAGCAATAGCAAGGCAGTGCATGCTGCAGCCTGCCAGATGTAGCTGCTGAAACCTAGCAGCAGATTTAGTGTTTCCTGTAGAGGCTTTCTGAGAAGGAAAAGTTCCCAGCTTGTTTGTATATGACAAGCTTATGTTTTCATGATGCCTTGAACCATGGCTTTTTGGGGGTTATTTCATATCATAAACATTGTTCTGACTCTATAGGGAATCAGTTACATTCATACAGCCGTGCTTATGAAAACAATGACATTTGATTTTTAAGTGGAAAATATATTGTTTATTATTAGCTTACCAAAAGGACTTTTCAGAGTCATGCAAAAGATTAGGGCAGTGTTTGGTGCAACAGTCATCCATTTATGGAAGTGATGGAGACAAGGTAACACTCGCTGATGAGATAAAGCTTTAAAAGCCTTAGAAATGAGAGAGGTCTGTGGGTAAGGAACTCCACTGAGCACAACACACACAGTATTAGCTGCTCACATCTGTCTGTAGCTCAAGCAGAAATAGTGATGGAGTCTCTTAGAGCAAGGGATTGCTTCCCAATGGCCTCACTCCAAAGAGTTATATAAGCTTTGGGGAATAGCTTCAGTGCAACCGCACATGTGGTTCCTTTTTGTGATGTCAGTTGAAGAGCTGATTCCACATTACTGAACTTCAGATTTGGGGCTCAATCATTTCTCTAAAAGTTCAGAAAATGCAACATTCCTTTATGCCTAGCTTAATTTGTTTGTTACTCAAGCTTCTATAATGTATGGGGTTCTGTGAAAAATACGTCACGTATTTACCTAACAAGTGTGTTGATATAATGAGATATTATATATATTTTTTATCAATAACAGTTGCTGAAAGTTTTCTATATATTAGACATAGGATATATTTTACTCTATACTTAACATGCAGTACCCTTTTTAAATTTAATTTTAATTTTATATTGGAGTATAGCTGATTTACAATGTTGTGTTAGTTTCAGGTGTACAGCAAAGTGATTCAGTTATACATACACATATATCCATTCTTTTTCAGATTCTTTTCCCATAAAGGTTATTACAGAATATTGAGTAGCGTTCCCTGTGCCATACAGTAGGTCCTTGTTGCTTATCTATTTTATATATAATAGTTGTGTATATGTTAATCCCAAACTGCTAATTTATCCCTTCCCCCAACCTTTCCCCTTTGGTAACCAAAAATTTTCGAAGTCTGTGAGTCTGTTAACATTCAGTACCTTGTATCTCTTTGTTTTGTTTATTGCTGTCTCCCTTTACTAGAGCGTAAGCATCAGAGGGGAAGGGACTTTTGTCTGTCTCACCGACTGCTAGCACTTACAGTCACGCCTGGCTTAGTTAGGCTTTCAATAAATGTATTTCATACAAACGAACAGGGAGTATGCTAAGGGTTTTATAGGGGTATCTTCTTGAATCTTCATATCAGCCCATGCAAGCATTAAGTCATTAATGTGTGTTATGCTTCCATTTCTGTTTTACTGATGAGGAAAATGAGGCTTTGAGAATTTAAATAAATTTCTCAAGGCCATAGAGCAGATAAATTATAAAACCTGGGTCCCAGTACAGGACTCTATCTCCAAACTTCATGTTCTGGTTCATGCTCTTCTCCTGGGCATTTCCACGTAAAGTCTGAGTCCACCTGAATAAAATATTGGGCCCTCTTCTGGGTAAAGGAAGTTCCCAGTGAGGAGAGATGGGATTGGTCATGGTCCCTAGAATTCCAGTTGTATCTGTCATGAGACAAAGTCGTACTTTCATACTTTCATGGAGTTCCTGTGATGCCTCACTTTCTTGACCACCTGCCTGCCTGTCAGAAGTCTGTGAGAGAGGTCATCACTCCGGAGTTTCCCCTCAAACACCAGAAGGGCGGGGAAGCACGTATGTAGAAGAAAGAACCAGACACATTGTGAAGCATTGAGGAACCTCTCGTAGCTCTGTCTCTCAATTTCAACTGCCTGGGCGTGTCTTGTATGTTAGAAATGCACAGGTTTGAACAGCGTGTGTTTGTGGTCTGGGTTTAAAGGGGACTGAGAAAAGATTAGAGGGCTGAAGAGAAAAACAAGGTAAGTAAAGACTATGAGTGCCTGCAACACTAGGGAAGAATAGCTTTATTTAATTTGCCTTTATAAAAAACAAACACTAAAACGGACTTATCCATAATGGTTACTCTCTGTCTAGAACAGGAGAAAAGTGCACCACAAGGCTGGCAACGAAAAGTATGGTCAGGTCTTCCTAGAACCTCGGGCCCTGGCCTTGTCCCAGCTACTTGTCACCCCGCACCCCGTTGCTGTGTCCTTGACTCCTCAGCCTTTGGTTCATGGTTTTGCGTCTCTTGTAGGGTAAGCCTGAGAGGTGGTTCAGACATACATAAGGCACATTTTCTGGGGTAAGATTTTTAAAAAATGGTATGTAGCTGCTAACCGCTTTTCCTACACAGAAGAAAGTTTGCCTAGGATTCTGTGTTGAAAAATACTGAAGAAACTTCATCAGTGAAGTATTGATTCCTAGTACTCTGGTCCTCTCTTTGGAGACCAAGACTTAGCTTGAATATTATCTGTGACCTTTCGGTCTACTCCATCTAAACCTAATAGTTACAACTTTTCTGTTGAGAACAGCGATCTGAAAATGACGTGTGTGGTTGGGGGGTGGGGGTGGATGAAAGGAGTGAACATAAGGTTATATTGTTTCTTCAGATTCTGTTCCCGGAGATTCATAATGCTTTGGGTGGTAGTACACAGTTACACTACTGTTACTGTCACGTGGACTGCCCATTATAATTACCCAGGGAAATAAAAAAAAAACAACCGAAAAACACTTAGACTTGGTCCCACCCCAAACCAATTAAATCAGAATCTCTAGGAGGGAGCCTTGGGCACTGAAATTTTTGTAAAAGCTCCCCAGATGTTTCTAACATGGAGCTAGGACTGAGAGTTCCTAGATTCGAACAAGGACTGTGGGTTTTAGTGTCTGCTAGGTCTGTGTTGGAACTCCAGATATGCCACTTTCTGTGCTGTGTGACATTGGGAAGGTTTTTGAAGCTTCATTAACTCATGTGCTTATCTTGTAAAATGGAAACAGTGTGCCTTCATTAGAGGATTGTTTTAAAGATAAAGTGAGAAAATGTATGTACTGTAGCTAGTATAGTGCCTAGCATAAAATTGGTGTTTAATAAATTAGGGTTATTATCACTATTACCATCATTATTAGTCTTGAAAAAGGCCATCATGTCTGTATGCAAACTTTGCTTAGTCATAGAGAAGAGCAGGTACCCACCAGGGACCAATGCGGCCATCTGCTCTTTGTCAGATAGAATATTGTACTATGATTATTTTTCCTCCTTTATCCAATCTAATTTTGAATCCCAGTGCTGCGATGGTTAAAACTATCCTTTTAACCATTGGATATTTCTAGACATATTTATATGTCTAGAATATAAATGTATCCATATTTATATTCTAGACATATAAATATGTCTAGAAATATCCAGACATATTTCTGCTAAAGGGTAAAACATCCTCAATGTTCAGATGCTTCCTTCAACATTTAGATTTAGTTTATTCATTTTAATGTTGGTTCTACTATTCTTTTAGTTGTATCCTTCCAATATGCTGAAAATCTTAAAGTATTTCTATTATTCTATTGTGGACTTCTCTTCCTCTCTCTTTGGCAAGATCAAAAATCAATTTTTCTCAGTACTCCCTTCAAAATACGTAAGAAGCTGTACCATGTTTTTGGTCTTTGAATAATAGCTGCCTCTTGAATTCTTTGCCGCAGATTCTACCCTCCTTTATGAAAACCAGGCAGTTCATTAGCTATAGAGTTGCAGACTGGATTAGCTCATCATTAAAACGTAAAAATACAAGGACACAAAGTTCAGTGTGGATGAGACTCACTGGATTTATGAACAGTCTTATACACAATAAATGTTCATGTCACTGTTAAATTGAAAGGCAATGCTCTACTGTTAAACAGAAGCAAAATGATTTTCCTAACAATGATTTGTGTACTTAAAAAATCTACAGATGTTTCAAGGAGAATGGTTAAGACCCTTTTTTCCATATTCTAGCAAGTCAGATACACTATGTCTGTGACAGATGACACCAATGTTCTCACAGGCTGCTTTTTGGAATCATTCATGACTTGTGCCCAGTAAACCCAGTGGTTTAGCTATGTAGGCTCTACCCCTGAACCAGCTCTCCAGTGTTTTACACTTTTCAGTTACTAGCGTTGTTCTAATCTTTATTACCTTTACCTTTGGTCTCTGCACTTGCCCATGCATCCCATACAGTGAATCCAGATAACTCTCTTGCTCCTTTCACAAACCTTTAATAACTCCTTGCATCTCTAATAAAGTCCCAGCCATGTGGGGGCAGATGCAAAGAGCTCAGTTTGCTTGAATTTGGAGGCAGACAGATCTGGGGTTTGACCTGGCTTTGTGGCTTTTTGGCTTTTAGCTGTGTGAATGTGTATATATTATTTTCTTCTCTAAGCCTGTTTTATCATCTGTAAAATGAGGATAAAAATAACTACCTTAGGGTCTAATAAGCATTAAATGAAATAACTTCTGCACATTACCTAGTACAATATCTGGCTCCCAGTGGAAGCTCAGCTAAGATTAGTCACCTTCTCTGATGCTCTGATTCTAGACCTGACCTATGTTTCCAATTCCATCTCTCACAGCACCATCCCTCTGTCTTCCACATGCCCTGGTCTCTTTTCCTTCTGTACTATCACTGTATGCATATGTCTTCCACTCCCTAGCTTCTATGGCTTTATTCATCTATATATTTATGTGGCCATAAATACCTTTTTCTTAGTGTCTAACCAGCTCTTCGTTTATTTTTCCCCAAGATTGCCCATCAAAATTATCCTCCAACCTCCCACTCATTGCCCTTGTCCTACCTTCTCAGTGATCTTTCCAGCCTGCCTTGGGTTCCATCCCATGTCGGTGTTTGCATCCACCTCCTCCAACTGATTATGAGGCCCTCAAGGGCAGGGGAAGGGTCTTTCTTATCTTCGTCTACAGTTGCTCATCTCCACCACTCTTTTCTGACAGCCTAGCAGGCTTTCTTGAAAAGGAAACGTTCAAAACATTTAATGGATGTATTATTTTAAAAATTCATTGTATTGCTAAAACTATAAAACACTGATGTATATAAGATGGTTATCCTATTATTATTGATCACATAACTAGAAAAATTAATCAAGTCCACCAAGTGTAAGTAACTTCCCAGAGTAATACCATGAATTTTTATTCATATCTTGGGAGCTTTCATAAAAGCTCTGAACAGACCCTGGGCACTAAAGTATACCCAGCAAGCTCACAGCAGCAGCACAACACTCTTAGAAACACTAAGATTAAGGCAGCAGAAGAGAAGACAAAAGGCACGTGATGAGATGCAGGCTAAAGTGCCCAGGACTCAAGAGTATGGCTGATTTTCGGCTAGTTGTTGAAACTTCAGGTATGTTTATCCTGGCCTACGGAAGCCTACAGGACAATATTCCCTTCCTTCCCACCGTTCCTACTGGCAACTAGAGAAATAGAATAAATAGAGAAAAGGACTGAATTCTGAGCTTCACATAAACCGATACTCCATCTGCCTCTATAGCTTGTATTCATCAACTCTCTTTCTTTTTCTTGTTTATATATGTTTCGTGTGTAATAGATCTATGCAAATGATGTGTACTGAGTAGTATGTTTCTCTGCCATGTTTTAATTCATTTGATGACCACCTTTGGTTTCTCCATTTAATGAAAATTATTCAGTGTTTCTACAATCAATCACAGATTTTCTCTGTATTATCTGATAGGGTGACCAGCCAGCCCAGTTTGCCAGGGGAATGAGAGGTTTCCTGGAACATGGGACTTTCAATGTTGAAACTGGGATAGTTTTGGGAAACTGGAAAATTCAGCACCGTGCTAAAGGATTTTTCAGCTTTTCAGAGAAAAACGTAAGCTACTGTTCTTTTCCATAAGGTGTTTGCAATCTCTGAAAGAAATAGGATGCAGGAAACCAAATACAGGACAATTCAAGAGAGAAAGAAATCAAGCCTAAGTGTGTGTGGTGCGGAATATAAGGGATGCTGCGATGTTTTAGAGCTGGTAGTGGGAGAATGATGATGAAGAGACACCTTCTTTGCAAAAGTGAGCCTAGAGAGGGAAGCCTCAGACAGGACAGAAGCTTAGAAGCTCAAGAGGAGGGGGTGAGAGGTAAATGGAGAAAAGACAAAGTGTGAACATGAAACAGAAATGCAGCAGCCTGGCCTGGGCCTGGAGGGGGTGAGCTGCGGTGGTGCAGAAATGCAGGTCGTGAATACAAGCTGAAATAAAGTCTGACAAGTATGTGCAGTTTGGAGTAACTTTCGTCTGGCCTTCCAACATTTGCTTGAATAATTGAGACTTGGCTGCAATTAAGATTTACATTTGGTGGCTTCACTTCCTCAAAAGGAGAATTTATGGGTCTCGCGGAATAAACCAACATATGTGTTACTGAGGCCCATCCGTGTTTCAATGGAATGATCGCTGGGCAGTAAGCCAGAGAGAGACAACATCTATCATGAAATGTTTTGTGTGGTGAAATACTCTATTGCGAGACCAAAATGCTAGATTAAAGAAGGTTCTGCAAAGAAAATAAATAACTGCTCTTTTCACATAGAATTTGCCCTTTATCTGATATTGGCAGCCCTGAATGTTTTACAGGCTTACAGGAAACACCCTTGCCATTTGTTTTATTGCTTCTCTGCAAGTTATTTGCCTCCAATTTTAGCTGCTGAATTATTTTTCTAATCCTTCTCAATTAACATGCCTTCTGCATCATCGAGGAACTGAAATGAATAGAGGAAGTTACATGGGAATGACATTCCATCTTTCCTGAAGAACAATTTTCCTGTCAAAAATCCAAGAGGAAGAATGTGAGATTTTTTTTTTTTTATTCATTTGTAGCCAGTGTCTACTTAAATTCAGATGAACTGAATTTTCTCTGACTGGTTTTGCTTCCATAGAAACTCTGTAAAATATTCCATTTTCTTCTCACCACCCCTCCCCTCTCCTTGAAAGCAAGCACTTACAGAGGGGGAAAGACTCTGTTTCTCAGAGTAAACAGCCCCTGCTGAGCAGAGCCCTGGGCCCCTAGAAAGCCCACCCCTTCAGAAGGAAATCAGATCCTTGGGCAAAATAGGTGAAGAAAAAAAGGGCAGCTGTTAAAACATTTAGTCTGTTTTTCTCCTCAACCCCTGCCGGTCCCCTTGCTTCCCAGCATCCACCTCCACGTGATCCTTTCCATCCTCTGGCTTCTGTGCTGGGAAAGCAGGACCTTAGCATGGAGCATGTATAAGAAGAACATTCCCCGGCCTCCGCATCCTCGCAGCCGTCTTCGCCTCTGCACCCTCCGTGCCACATTCCTGGAGGATAGTCGAAAGATTGATTGGATGATTTTTTGGCAGCTCTTTGCAAAGCCTGCAGCCACAGCTTGGTTTAATTAAGGAATCAGCCTTTCTTTTATGTAGGTCACATCAGGTTTTGATTCCAAATCTCATATAGCTCTAACCTTTCTAAAAATTCAGAAATGCATGTGCAATTGGAAGATTTTTTTTAAAAAAAGGTTTTTCATAATTCTCATCAGAGTCATTTATGCTAGTATAGCTGTGGTCTCTCTCTTTGCCTAATTATCAGAATCAGGGCAGCATTCTATCTACGAAGCCTTTTCTTCCACGAGGCTCCTGTCGTCTGAAGCACATATGCCCTTATTATAAAATTATTAGCAGGGATCTGGGGCTGGGGGAAAGTTTGACGGTCTTTTGCTTGTTTCTTTGTGCATTTGTGCCCCAAAGGTTTAATGGGTTCCCTGCCTATGAAATCTAATACTAAAGAATCTATTTGGGGGGGGGTGGTGAGTGTAAAAACATTTAACCAGTTAATCTTTGAGATGGAATTAGAAATAAATATAAGGTAGTAAGAGAAACTGGGCATTATAATGACACTTCATGAACTGAAACCCCATAATAAGTATTCTCAGATCATAGGCAGCCCTTAGGAAACCTTGTCTAAAGAACTGATAATGAACAAAGAATATCCCTTGGCAGGTAGCCATGCCAGAACCACTGATGATTTCAGAAGTCTGAATGATGAATATGGATCCTGAAACTGCCTTTGAAAAATTCTAACCTAATAATACCATTTGCCTTTCAGAAATTTGTGACAATTAGCACATGACTCTGATTTAAATTGTTCTTCAGGTACCACATTTTATGTTTACTTTTGCTATTAGAAAGTTTGAAATTTTATCAGTCAAATAAAACATAAATACAAAACATCCAAATGTTGAAGAGCAAGACAGCCACCTTAACCTTCACCTCCAAAAAATCACATTTTCAGAGTATATGTCAACACAGGCAATGCGTACTTAATGACTAACGTGACCGCATGTAATCTGCCACCCACAGGTAATTAATTAGGCTAGTCAGCGAGTGTCATGCAAATAGGTGAACATTACCAGCTCTCAGGAGTGTGAAGCAGTGTCCTGTTTACATTTCCTGGATGGTTAGATGAAGAGCAGTGCAAAACACTGAAATGAAATACCATGAGCTTGCAAGTTGTGCACCTCTATAATGTTAAGCCTCAAAGGCTGCAGGTCCAATCAATTTCAAATTGTTAAAAAGCAGCTGGATGGGCATGTCCGTCAAGGAAGGAGATGTCTGTTGGAGAAACTCACAGACTCTTGGGCTCATTATTTTCAGAATGAAAAGGGAACTGCAGCTGTCTGTTCTGATACGTTTGATTAAACTGCTCAACCGGAGGTCAGAGAGATGGAGGAAACTTCGGTTGAGTTCCCCAGCCAATAGTTTCGGTGCGTATATTGACTTTCCAGACTTTGTATTGAGCAGGAAGTATCCCAGTAATAGGACTTGCCGTGAGATCTCTGGAATGTTCGTTGTTGGAACCACATCATTGAAACCGCCTGTCTCAGGATATTTTACTCTTGTTCTCCTCGCCTGCGACTCTCACCCCAATGAATACTATCCAAGAAGAATAAAATGAAATCATTATGGTTTCAAATTGCCCGAGGCAGAAACTGTGCCTTCACCTTTCAGAGGAGGAGTGAACACTGGTACCAAATATGCAGAAAGGATGGAGTTTGTATACCTCCAAATCAAATTTAAGTCACCAAAGGTCTGTTGGTTGTGGTCTTAAACCCTTTAAGAAAAGGTGTCTTGGCTATAGCTCTTGAATCACTTCTGCTTTCACTAAATTCATTCTGTAGCATATGGAGTTTCATATTTTTGTTATGGCTGGAGTTAAACCACAGACCCTCTCAAATTTGCAATTGGTGATAGCTCAGTGCATCTAAATTTTTAAAAAACCCAAAAATCCATGGTGTATTCTACAGGGCTGCAATGCCCCCTCCTGTCTGCTCTGCCTGGGGTGGAGAAACTCACCTGGGTTTAAGGGAGTCAACTTGACAAGTGAAAACTGTGTCTGTCTTTTCTCTATCACCATTCTCCTATACCCATGAAGGGCTGTAAAAGCCAGATCTCCTAGTAGCGAAACTGATCATGAAAATTCTATTCCGTTTTCTCACTTGGCCTTCTATAATCTATAGGAAATAAACACACAACACTAAAGGTTGCTGCCATTTTTATAAAAGTACTCAATTATGCCCAATTATCTTTGTGATGAGGAAGATGGGTTAGTAACATCTTGTTTATTCTGATATATAAGTAATCTTAACATACTATATACCCTAATAGCAACATATCTTTTTCAACCACTAGAATCTTGATGGAAATGATTGATTGGAGTTGCCTGACCTCTGTATCTATTTTCAATAGGACTTTATTTATTCTTTATCTTATAAAACCCATGCAATAACTTATAAAATATATTCAGTGTAGATCATGTTGTAACTCCTAATAACTTCTCAAAAAGGAATTGGTGAGACCATTAAGCAGGACTAAACAAAGGAAAAAAATATCCCTGCTTTGGTCTGTATTCTCTTTTTTCACCATCAGTGTGGCTGGTGTTTCCTTGTCTGCTTTTCTGTCTTCCCTATCATTCATGCTCCCACAAGGTCTGCATGCAGCAGTTGTTTCCCTGGGCAAGGTTTTAATAAATATTGTAGAAGATTCTCAGGACCTCTCACTGCATTTGTTCAAAGTTCAGATTTTCCATAGAGTCTTCATTAAGTTTATTTTTAAAGCATGTTTTCATGTTTCTAATATATTCTGGAAACTAACTCAAGTTTTTATGCAGAAATGAGGTATGATAAATCTTGTGAACTGCAGGGGTGTGTGTGTGTGTGTGTGTGCATGTATGTGCATATACATGGGTATGTGTTTGGATGTGGTGTGCCTGTGTCTAGATGTCAATTGTGTCTCAATGACAGAAAGAGTTTACAAATGTGGGCTTTGTGTTGGGAAGAGAAAAGCTTTTTCTGTGAGGCATAACCTAAAAAAATTCTTCCCCATGACCTAAGAATAATGAATGCTGAAACTTCCTACACATCAATACTAATTTCTCCTTACATTTTACATTTTTATTTGCCTTTAATTGTGTTCATGACAATACTTATAAGATTGACCCACTTTTAACCTAAAAAATGAGCTAATAGATTCTTTTATAGATTGTTTTCAAATGAAGTTAGGCTTAGAGTCTCCAAATCTTAGATTTAGTTGCTGGGGGGAGGCCTTAAAGCTCTGCTCTGGGTACAGAAAAACGTGCCGTGTGTGGAGGTCAGTGCACAGGAGGTCAGGCATGCTTTGTAGTTAGTTTCCTTCTCACACATTTTGGGGCATCTATAATATTAGTAAATCTTCGTGTCACCTGGCGGGTAGCTGAGAGTCAAATTGAAAAGATTGCAAATAGAAGGAGGTGACCTATTGATACCCTCTCTTCTTTAGTTTCCCTCTTTATTGAAGTCACTGAAATGATTATAACCTAGACATGAAGCATTAAATACTCTTCTTCGGCCCAGTCCATGTCCATAAAAGGCCTTTGGTACACAGGGCTTAGGAGGAGGCCTTTAATATCGGGATGCCTGTGTTCTGATACCACTGAAGAGTCAGCTATATCTCTAGCTGGCTACAGGATCCTTGGAAAAGACATTCATTCCTGTCAAATTTTCCCTCTGGCCTTCCAACTAGTGCTCAGTCAGAAACAGTGACCTGTTTTTTTTTTTGTTTTTTTTTTTAAGCATCTGGTGGTAGAATTCCTTAAGATACCTCAGTATCTGAACCTTAGCCCAGAAAGTTACAACTTTTCATGACTCGCGATGAGGCTGCACCCAAATTTGAAATTCTAAGTGGGAGAGATTGATAAATATTTAAACCCCAATCTGACTCCACGAGAATGTTGCCTTTAGAAGAAAGAAACCTTTAGCTTGCCCTAGTTTTATAGTGTTCCTAAATGGCAAAAGTCTCTACCCACACCGTTATCTACTATTTGGGGGTAGCTCTCAGGCAATCGAATTTGGAATACTTTAAGTACAAAGTGGGAAAAGTGACACTTTGAACTGAATAGAGAGTGTACCAGTGAATATACCACTCTGTCATATATAAAGATCTTAATCAATGGAGATCCATTAGGAGGGTTCTGCAGAAAGGAAGGGATGAAATAGCTCAAGAGGAAAACTAATTAGAAAAGAAGAAGTTCAGATGCAAATTATGCCAGCTATACTCAAAGTCAAAATAAGCTTTTCCCACAGGAAAAACAATAGACTACTTTCTTTTAAGATATTTGTCATTCTTCAAAAGATATTTTCACTTCTAATTAACTGCTTTTCAAAAACTGCATGCAGTTAAGATATTATCACTTCCTGGACATTTTGAATTTTAATTTTTGTAATAAAAAATCCAAAAATATTGTAATTATGTGCAGAAACGGTGAAAACTGAATGTTTTATAGTAATTACGGGGTCCTGGGAAGTATGCTAAGAGCTTTCCAAGTGTTCGCGTATTCAGTCCTCACAGCTTCCCCAGGAGGTAGGTGCTGCTATTTTATTAGAGATGAAATACTGAACCAAAAAGAGGGGGACCTTGGATTTGAATATGTGTGTCCAGTGGCAGAGATCAAAGTCCTAACTCACAGGCTTTGCTGCCCTAGAAATCATTTGGTGATATGATACAAAGGATTCAAATACAGTGACTGTTTCTGACTTTGATGAGGTCCTCTTTGGGAGACTAAAAAAAAGAAAGAAAAACAAATTCCAGCTCATTATTTGCTCTGAATTCTTTGTTGAACCAACCAGTAACTTCCAGTTATCTCATTTTGGATCCTTGGTCATTTGGTTAGTCAGTCAACAACACTTATTGATGATCCACTTTTTCCTTTCTTGGTTGTTCACTTTTCTCCCATAGTCTTTTTTTTTTTTTTTTTTTTTTGGTACGCGGACCTCTCACTGCTGTGGCTTCTCCAGTTGCGGAGCACAGGCTACGGACGCGCAGGCTCAGCGGCCATGGCTCACGGGCCCAGCCACTCCGCGGCACGTGGGATCCTCCCGGACCGGGACACGAACCCGTGCCCCCTGCATCGGCAGGCGGACTCCCAACCACTGCACCACCAGGGAAGCCCCTCTCCCATAGTCTTGATGAAGGGAATGGAACTTTAGTGATTATATTCATTGTATGACATTTTTCACGAGCACAATAAATTCAAGTTTCCCACTTTTGGGGGCAATTCACAGAGGTGGGACATAACCCTACTCAAGTGTGGCTGCATTTAGTGAATTCCTTCCAAAGAGCATAGTAAAGAAAGGGAGGGAGAAAGTGTAGCTTTGCAGTGGAGGAAGCGCATAGATACCACCTCGGACAGGTGATCAAGGTCAACAGCCACAGTGATGTCATGTTGATGGTATGTGCCATTGATATGATATGAGGAAAATGGCATGTTACCTCAGTGTTTCTCTTCTGAAAAGCATGTTACCCCTGTATAATCATGGGAAGTACATCAGAAAAATCCCAGTTGAGGGACATTTTACAAATACCTGACTAGTATTCCTCAAAACTGCCAAGGTCATCAAAAATAAGGAAAGTCTGAAAAACTGTCACAGCCAAGAGGAGCCTAAGGAGACATAAAGACAAAAACATAAGTGTTATCCTAGATGGGATCCTGGGACAGAAAAGGTCATTAGGTAAAAACTGAGGAAATCTGAATAAACTATGTACTTTAATAATAATATATCAACATTGGTTAATTAATTGTGACAAATAGATCACACTAATGTAAAAAGTTAATAATAGGAGAAACTGGATTTGGGGTATATAGGAAATCTCTCTACTGCCTTTGCAATTTTTTTTCTGTAAAAACCTAAAACTGTTCTAAAATAAAAAGTGTCTCTAAACAGTGCTGGGAAAAGTCTTAACACTCATTTAATCATCTGTTGATTTTGGAATGTGTATAGTCATGTATTTGTTTAATTTCTTTCCCAACTTCATTAGACAGTCTGAGGGGAAAATTTGCTTATTTGTTTATTCTTTCAACAAGTATATTTTTAATAATACTAATACTAGCTAACTTGTTAAGTATTTATTATTTGCCAGACAATGTGCTAAAATCTTGGCTTACATCATCTTATTCAGTACTTAAACACCAACATTATGAACTAGTTATTGTTACTGCCCTATTTTACAGATGAGGAAACTGAGGCTTGGGGGAGCTAATAACTTGTCAAAGGTTATTTGGCTAAATTGTAGAGCCAGGGTTTGACTGTAGCAGCCTGTCCATGGTCTCTGTGCTATTAGACAGCTTATCAGGAAAGGCTGCATTCAGATGCATATAACAGAAGCCCAACTATAAATGCTGGGGTTTATTTTTCTCATGTGAAAAAGATCAGGCTTCTGTGGCTGATCTAGGAAATAATCAAGGGCTCAGACTCCTGGATTTCTCCTCCTTCATCCTGAGTGTATGGCTCTCCCTCTTATAATTTAGCCTCATGGATTATTCTAGGATAAAAGAAGGAAGTCATAAAGAAGAAAAGGTAAGAATGGAGCCCGCGTTTCCACAGAGCTGGAACTCCTGGCTCAGGGTCTCTTCCCTCCACCATCACTGAACTGCCCCGGAGCCCAAGGGGAGGGCGGCCTCACTGAAGCTGCCGGCTCTGGAGAGGCCCCAGCAGCCGAAGCTGCGACAGTCCTGGGGACCGCGGGCCAGTTGTTTCAACAAGTAACTTAAAGACAAAATGGAAAAACAAGGAGGTTTGTGCCTGAGATCATGTTGATGTGAAACCAGGGATGGCCACCTTGTGCCAGCCGTGTGGATGACAGGCTCTTGGTGCTCCAGCCAGGTGTCAGGGCTGTGCCTCGGAGGTGAGAGAGCCAAGTTCAGGACACTGGTCCACAAGAGACCTCCCAGCTCTACGTAATATCAAACGGAGAATATCTCCCAGAGATCTCCATCTCAACGCCAAGACCCAGCTCCACTCAACGACCAGCAAACTACAGTGCTGAACACCCTATGCCAAACAACTAGCAAGACAGGAACACAACCCCATCCATTAGCAGAGAGGCTGCCTAAAATCATAATAAGGTCACAGACACCCCAAAACACACCACCAGATGAGGAACTGCCCACCAGAAAGACAAGATAAAACCTCATCCCCCAGAACACAGGCACTAGTCCCCTCCAACAGGAAGCCTACACAACCCACTGAACCAACCTTACCCACTGGGGACAGACACCAAAAACAATGGGAACTACAAACCTGCAGCCTGCGAAAACGAGACCCCAAACACAGTAAGTTAAGCAAGATGAGAAGACAGAGAAACACACAGCAGATGAAGGAACAAGGCAAAAACCCACCAGACCTAACAAATGAAGAGGAAATAGGCAGTCTACCTGAAAAAGAATTCAGAATAATGATGGTAAAGATGATACAAAATCTTGGAAATAGAATGGAGAAAATACAAGAAATGTTTAACAAGGACCTAGAAGAACTAAAGAACAAACAAACAGTGATGAACAGCACAATAAATGAAATTAAAAATTCTCTAGAAGGGATCAATAGCAGAATAAATGAGGCAGAAGAACGGATAAGTGACCTGGAAGATAAAATAGTGGAAATAACTACTGCAGAGCAGAATAAAGAAAAAGGAATGAAAAGAATTGAGGACTCAAGAGACCTCAGGGACATCATTAAATGCACCAACAACATTCGAATTATAGCGGTCCCAGAAGAAGAAGAGAAAGAGAAAGGGACTGAGAAAATATTTGAAGAGATTATAGTTGAAAACTTCCCTAATATGGAAAAGGAAATAGTTAATCAAGTCCAAGAAGCACAGAGAGTCCCATACAGAACAAATCCAAGGAGAACCATGCCAAGACACATATCAATCAAACTATCAAAAATTAAATACAAAGAAAAAATATTAAAAGCAGCAAGGGAAAAACAAAAAATGACACACAAGGGAATCCCCATAAGGTTAACAGCTGATCTTTCTGCAGAAACTCTGCAAGCAAGAAGGGAGTGGCAGGACATATTTAAAGTGATGAAGGACAAAAACCTACAACCAAGAATACTCTACCCAGCAAGGATCTCATTCAGATTTGACAGAGAAATTAAAACCTTTACAGACAAGCAAAAACTAAGAGAATTTAGCACCACCAAACCAGCTTTACAACAAATGCTAAAGGAACTTCTCTAGGCAGGAAACACAAGAGAAGGAAAAGACCTACAATAACAAACAGAAAACAATTAAGAAAATGGTAATAGGAACACACATATCGATAACTACCTTAAATGTAAATGGATTAAATGCTCCCACCAAAAGACATAGACTGGCTGAATGGATACAAAAACAAGATTCGTATATATGCTGTCTACAAGAGACTCACTTCAGACCTAGGGACACATACAGACTGAAAGTGAAGGGATCAAAAAAGATATTCCATGCAAATGGAAATTAAAAGGAAGCTGGAGTAGCAATTCTCATATCAGACAAAATAGACTTTAAAATAAAGACTATTACAAGAGACAAAGAAGGACACTACATAATGATCAAGGGGTCAATCCAAGAAGAAGATATAACAATTGTAAATATTTAGGCACCCAACATAGGATCATGTCAATACATAAGGCAAATGCTAACAGCCATAAAAGGGTAAATCGACGGTAACACAATCATAGTAGGGGACTCTAACACCCCACTTTCACCAATGGACAGATTATCCAAAATGAAAATAAATAAGGAAACACAAGCTTTAAATGATAAATTAAACAAGAGGGACTTAATTGATATTTATAGGACATTCCATCCAAAAACAACAGAATACACATTCTTCTCAAGTGCTCGTGGAACATTCTCCAAGATAGATCATATCTTGGGTCACAAATCAAGCCTTGGTAAATTTAAGAAAATTGAAATCGTATCAAGTATCTTTTCTGACCACAACGCTATGAGAGTAGATATCAATTACAGGAAAAAATTTGTAAAAAATACAAACACATGGAGGCTAAACAATACATGACTTAAAAACCAAGAGTTCACTGAAGAAATCAAAGAGGAAATTTAAAAATACCTAGAAAAAAATGACGATGAAAACACAACAAGCCAAAACCTATGGGATGCAGCAAAAGCAGTTCTAAGAGGGAAGTTTATAGTGATACAGTCCTACCTTAAGAAGCAAGAAACATGTCAAACAAACAACCTAACCTTACACCTAAAGCAATTAGAGAAAGAAGAACAAAAAAACCCCAGTTAGCAGAAGGAAAGAAATCAAAAAGATCAGATCAGAAATAAATGAACAAGAAATGAAGGAAACTATAGCAAAGATCAATAAAACTAAAAGCTGGTTCTTTGAGAAGGTAAGCAAAATTGATAAACCATTAGCCAGGCTCATCAAGAAAAAAAGGGAGAAGACTCATATCTGTAGAATTAGAAATGAAAAAAGAGAAGTAACAACTGACACTGCAGAAATACAAAGGATCCTGAGAGATTACTACAAGCAACTATATGCCAATAAAATGGACAACCTGGAAGAAATGGACTAATTCTTAGAAATGCACAACCTTCTGAGACTTAACCAGGAAGAAATAGAAAATATGAACAGACCAATCACAAGGAGTGAAATTGACATGGTGATTAAAAATCTTCCAACAAACAAAAGCCCAGGATCAGATGGCTTCACAGGCAAATTCTATCAAACATTTAGAGAAGAACTAACACCTATCCTTCTCAAACTCTTCCAAAATATAGCAGAGGGAGGAACACTCCCAAACTCATTCTACGAGGTCACCATCACCCTGATACCAAAACCTGAAAAAGATGTAACAAAGAAAGAAAACTACAAGCCAATATCACTGATGAACAGAGATGCAAAAATGCTCAACAAAATATTAGAAAACAGAATCCAACAGCACATTAAACGGATCATACACCATGATCAAGTGGGGCTTATCTGAGGAATGCAAGGATTCTTCAATATATGCAAATCAATCAATGTGATACATGATATTAACAAATTGAAAGAGAAAAACCATATGATCATCTCAATAGATGCAGAGAAGCTTTCTACAAAATTCTACACCAATTTATGATAAAAAACCCTCCAGAAAGTAGGCATAGAGGGAACTTTCCTCAACATAATACAGGCCATATATGACAAACCCATAGCCAACATCATCCTCAATGGTGAAAAACTGAAACCATTTCCACTAAGATCAGGAACAAGACAAGGTTGCCCACTCTCACCACTCTCATTCAACATAGTTTTGGAAGTTTTATCCACAGCAATCAGAGAAGAAAAGGACATAAAAAGTATTGAAATCAGAAAAGAAGAAGTAAAGCTGTCACTGTTTGCAGATGACATGATACTATACATAGAGAATCCTAAAGATGCTACCAGAAAACTAGTAGAGCTAATAATGAATTTGGTAAAGTAGCGGGATAAAAAATTAATGCACAGAAATCTCTTGCATTCCTGTACACTAATGGTGAAAAATCTGAAAGTGAAATTAAGAAAACACTTGCATTTACCATTGCAACAAAAAGAATAAAATATCTAGGAATAAACGTACCTAAGGAGACAAAAGACCTGTATGTAGAAAATTATAAGACACTGTTGAAAGAAATAAAGATGATACAGATAGATGGAGAGATATACCATGTTCTTGGATTGGAATAATCAACATTGTGAAAATGACTCTACTACCCAAAGCAATCTACAGGTTCAATGCAATCCCTATCAAACTACCACTGGCATTTTTCACAGAAGCAGAACAAAAAATTTCACAATTTGTATGGAAACACAAAAGACCCTGAATAGCCAAAGCAATCTTGAGAAAGAAAAACAGAGCTGGGGGAATAGGCTCCCTGACTTCAGACTATACTACAAAGCCACAGTACTGAAGACAGTACGGTACTGGCACAAAAACAGAAATACAGATCAATGGAACAGGATAGAAAGCCCAGAGATAAACTCACGCACATATGGTCACCTTATCTTTGATAAAGGAGGCAAGGATATACAGTGGAGAAAAGACAGCCTCTTCAATAAGTGGTGCTGGGAAAACTGGACAGCTACATGTAAAAGTATGAAATGGAACACTCACTGACACCATACACAAAAGTAAACTCAAAATGGATTAAAGTCCTTAATGTAAGGCCAGACACTATCAAACTCTTAGAGGAAAACATAGGCAGAACACTCTATGACATAAATCACAGCAAGATCCTTTTTGACCCACCTCCTAGAGAAATGGAAATAAAAACAAAAATAAACAAATGGGCCCTAATGAAACTTAAAAGCTTTTGCACAGCAAAGGAAACCATAAACAAGACGAAAAGACAACCTTCAGAATAGGAGAAAATATTTGCAAATGAAGCAACTGACAAAGGATTAATCTCCAAAATTTACAAGCAGCTCATGCAGCTCAATATCAAAAAAACAAACCACCCAATCCAAAACTGGGCCGAAGACCTAAATAGACATTTCTCCAAAGAAGATATACAGATTGCCAAGAAACACCTGAAAGGATGCTGAACATCATTAATCATTAGAGAAATGTAAATCAGAACTACAATGAGATATCATCTCACAGCAGCCAGAATGGCCATCATCAAAAAATCTACAAACAATAAATGCTGGAGAGGGTATGGAGAAAAGGGAACCCTCTTGCAGTGTTGGTGGGAATGTTAATTGATACAGCCACTATGGAGAACAGTATGGATGTTCCTTAAAAAAACTAAAAATAGAACTACGATATGACCCAGCAATCCCACTACTGGGCATATACCCTGAGAAAACCATAATTCAAAAAGAGTCATGTACCAAAATATTCATTGAAGCTCTATTTACAATAGCCAGGATATGGGAGCAACCTAAGTGTCCATCAACAGATGAATGGATAAAGAAGATGTGGCACATATATACAATGGAACATTACTCAGGCATAAAAAGAAACGAAATTGAGTTATCTGTAGTGAGGTGGATGGACCTAGAGTCTGTCATACAGAGTGAAGTAAGTCAGAAAGAGAAAAACAAATACCGTATGGTAACACATTTATATGGAATCTAACAAGAAAGAAAAAAAAATGGTCATGAAGAACCTAGGGAGAAGATGGGAATAAAGACACAGACCTACTAGAGAATGGACTTGAGGATATGGGGAAGGGGAAGGTAAGCTGGGACGAAGTGAGAGAGTGGCAAGGACATACATATACTACCAAATGTAAAATAGATAGCTAGTGGGAAGCAGCCATATAGCACAGGGAGCTCAGCTCAGTGCTTTGTGACCACATAGAGGGGTGGGATAGGGAGGGTGGGAGGGAGGGAGACACAAGAGGGAAGAGATATGGGGATATATGTATATGTATAACTGATTCACTTTGTTATAAAGCAGAAACTAACACACCTTTGTAAAGCAATTATACTCTAATAAAGATGTAAAAAAAAAAAGAAGAAAAGGTGTCACAAATATCAGGAAAGCAAAACTCTCAAATTCCTAGCAATCTTCTGTTAATGTTATAGTCAGAATGCTGTCATCTAGCTACAAAAGGGACTGGGAAATTAGTTCAGTGTTTTTTGTCAATTTAACATGAAAAGTTTAAGGCGGGAATTGCTGTTCAGAACAAAACAGGATTCGATTCGTAAGGAAAAGGGGAGGCTGTCTAGCATAGAACTGGTGAATGAATTAAAGATGGATATTGGGGATCAACTTGATTTTCTGCTGCAGTCATTGAGCTGTACTGGGCCCCTGGGGTACAAATCCACTCCAAACACTACTCCCATTCTTACGTCACTCATAGTTAATTAGAGGAGACAGTCTTATAGGCCATGTGGAATTACAGAGATACTCACAGGGAGCAAGGAGTGGCACTGAAACTCAGCCTGAGAGAAGTGGAGAGGTCTTCTTGGAGGAAGGGGCATCTGAACGTACAATAAAAGGATGCATAAAAGGTATGCAAAAGGAAGGGAAAATTTCAGGCATTAAGGTGAGAACACGTGGTGCATGTTAGGGACCAAAAGCAACTTGGCATTGAGGAAACTCTGTATTAGTCTCCCCTGATGCCCTCTCCAAACTACACTGGTCTTTCTCTTCCTCTCTCCCATCTCCCTAACAGCCCCTCCTCACCTGTGAGGTCTCATGTAAATGTCTTCTCAGGGAGACTTCCCCATGGCGCCACCTGTTAATCTCTAACTTAGCTGTTGTTTCTCTTTTTATGATATTTACTCTGTACCAAGTATATGGGAAGCAATCAACAAATATTTGTAGAATGGCAGAAATGATAGTTATTTAATTCATTTAATTTTAGAGGTATGAATCTCAAATTATCTTCTGTGTATAATTGCAGACATGCACATCAGACATGTAATCTTTGATTATCCTTTAGCATTAATCTTATAGTTTTCTCTTTTTCTTTCCTGAGAATGTCTTTTATAGGCTAATTTATCAAGAACTAAAGGCATTGAAGTAGGGATCATGTCTAACATGTCTCTGGAATCTTCAAAGTATTTGATATAATATTTACTTATGGTAGACGAGCAATACTTAGTGTCACTGAATGTGCATGTAATAGAAAAGTAGGGATCCATGAAAATGTATTAAATGTAACTATTTCTATTGAGAAAGCAACTGGAAAGTTAATTTCTACCATCATTTAAAACTATTCTGGTCCTACTTATCAATATTATCAGTTGATATTTTTGCAAGTTCAAAGAAAATTTAGCTACTGTTGATTGCTATGACACAATAGAATAGAATGCATGGCATTATTTTATGATTCAGATTGCTACATGATTGCAGAGAGATGTTTATGTATACAGTTTCTCTCCCTGCTGAGGCCCCATCAACTGCAAAGAAATACAGTAATAAGAAAAATAAATTTGTTTTTCAGAAATTCTGAAACGGTTGAATGCAGTGTGTAGAAATTTGTTCTCATTGGATACTCCTCATTGATACTGGCATAGCAAGTTTCCCAATAGCCATATTCTTTATTTATGATGCATTTTCTTCTTTTGCCTCACACTGTGTCACAGCAAGTAATCTTGTTTTAAAATGCAATACAACAAGAGACCATGAGGCCACATCCCTAAAGCAGTCCCTTCCAGAGTAGAGTCCAAGACTCCCTCGAGAGCCCCAGGACTTCATGGAAAGTTGTCAAAGCTGAGAATGTTATCTGGGGAAAAATGGTTAAAGAGAAATTGGGAACATAGTCCAGGAGGGAACATCAGTGGTGGGGAGAGGTGAACAAGACTAAATGATGGGTGAAAGAGAAACATTTGGAGAGCCAGAGAAAGACCTAAATGTAAATAAGCTTTGCCTTAAGACTAAGAAAAATAAAGACTAACCATGACAACTGTGTAGTTTTATTCATTGAGGTCTTAGTATAATCACAAAAGTATAGAATTAACCTCTCAAGATCAAAGTAGTTAGGCCTTTTAGTGGGGTGGGTTGCAGATGGAGATCTGTCAATAGGAGCCCCACAGGAAAGATATCCAGCCAAACAAATCATGACCTGGTGCCGTTTCTCAGAGTTTCTCCCTGATTCTGTCCATGTCTTTTCCTAAGGTTGCTTTAGGCCAGACTGGACCTGGTGCCTTTATCCAGGTCAGGAACATAGGACTGCTAAAAGTCATGTGATCTGCCATACCCTCTGCTTCAGTCATCACCCTTTCCCATCGCAGGTTCTCACTGCCTCCATTTCTTCCTCCTCAGTGATGTGCAGCTGTAGGTTTGAGGAGAAATTATGAGCTACCATCTTCACATAAAGAGGTGGCACTGGTAGCTTTGAATGGAATGGCTATCTAAGTATCCAAAGTTTCTTATCTGACACAGATTTTGGACATCTTTTCTGCATGACAACTCAGAATCATCTCTTATCCCTAATTCCTAGTGCATAATACATCCTATAGGATTGCTACATGAACTTGAATATTTTTGAGTAGTATCCTCCCAAAATAGTAGATAAACTCTTAATCGTGGTTGGAAATCAGGTTCTTTAGACTTCTATGAGGTTTTTACCAAGATTATGGCAGAAGTTGACATACTGGTTGGAGCATGCTTTCTCTTATGGGTGTTAGCCACTAGCAGAATTTAGTCTCACCCATGGGATGGGGACCAGTTGAAGATTAAATTCATTGGTGATGGTATTTCAGGAGCATCCACGGTGCCTGAGGATTTTAGGGACGTTCACAACATAGGGTATTACAGGTGTTACCTCTGGGGAAGCAGTATCTGGAAAAAGATATTTAAACTGAAATCTGAAAAGTAAGTAGGAGTTAACCAGATTAAAGGGAACATGGGGAATCTGAGGTGAGTGGAGAAGAACATTACAGGCAGAGGCAAGAGAGTGTTTACAGGTTGGGAGTGTGTGGCACGTTTGGCAGAACGGACAGACAACTGAGGGAGGACACAGAGATGAGGATAGAGACATGAGCAAGGTGATACAGTGAACAACCCTTGAAAAGATTCAGAGTCGTGGGAAGAGATTTTGAGTTCATTTTGAAAGCAGTGGGGACCCCCTGAAGGCTGCTAACCAAGGAAGTTATGTAACCGGAGAGACATTTGGAAAGATTCCTGTGTCCTGCAGAGAGTAGAACGGAAACCGACAAAGGGCAGGGAGAGTGTTTGGGAAGATCTTACAGAAATCTAGGCAGAAAGAATGGTGACCTGAATTTAGTTCAGTGTCTTGGTTATCCATCGTTGCATAACAATTCTCCCTCCCTCGCCTAGAATAAAATAACTTAGTGGTTAAAACAGCAACTATTCTATTGCAGTTTTGGTGAGTCAGGGATTTGTACAGGGCATGGGGGATGGATTGTCTCTGCTGCTTGATGACTGGACTCTCAGTGAGAGATGGATGTATGTCTCCCCTGGCCCCCCTGTCTGGGGCCTTGCTTTATCTGCTGGGGCAGGGGTATCCAAAATGGCCCTTTGCTTGCCTTCCTCATAATTACATGCACAGGGAACAATGAATATCTCCTTTAATCTTGGTTCCCATAAATATTTTATATATCTTTTTATTATAAATTCATCATATTGATTGTATTTTATAAATAGAATGCAATTCTATTTATTGAATAGAATTTATAAAGCAAATATTACCATACAATTTCCCCTTTTATCATTTTCAGTCTAGAACCTAGAAGCTACTCAATATATATTTTATCTCAATTGAATTTAATAGTGCAAAATAAAGAGACAGAATTTTTTTATGTAACTATTTCAGTATACAACAATTAAATTGGCATCAGTGTTTAATTTTAATTAGGATACCAGTGTAGTAAACTGCAAAGGTAAAAAATCTCAATCTTTTCACATATAAAAATTAATGTTCTTTTGTTAACTAGTGATAAGAAAAGAAGATTGTGAAACATCAATGTGCAACTTTAGGGTACTCAAATTTTATGCTTAATCATCAAAGCAACTGAACTGTCCCCTGTTAATATTTACTGCTGCTTCTTTTAATCACCTTGATTCTGTCTTTTTATGTATTTTAATAAACTATATGGTTAATATACCCTAACTCATATCTCTTTTGAAGAGAGATAGGATATAAAAAGTAAATACATGAATAAACTCAGATAAATGGTTATATCATCAGCTAGAGAGATATCTATGCCTTTTCAAAAAGTTTATATTTTAGTTGATTAATTAATGGAATACTATTTATGGTTCCTTCCAACACATTTGCCTCTATTTAATGGTCTGGAAAAGAAAGATAGTAACAATGCAATGAAAATTTTAATGATATCAAATGTGGTGTCTTGGCAAGCAACTATAGGGATAGAGAAACTACATGAATGAGCCTAAAGAACTTAGGAATCTGAGCAAAAGAGAAAAGTAGATTCAAGCAGGAATTAAATGCAGATTAAGACATCTGGAGAGAGGTATTAAGTGCAGACATTCAGGAGGCAGGTAAAATCACAAAGGCTGTGAGAAAGCAATGGTGAGGTTATAGCACATCAGCTATTTCATTATGTAGCGGCAACATAATGACTAATTCACTTTTGTGTCTCTAATTTCGAATCCCTCTACAGAAAAGTGATAGATTATGTATCTCTTGAAAGAACTTTAGAATTCCAGAAGCTTCAGTGGAAGTGCTATATAATTACCAGAATGAGGCAAGTGCCTAGTGTTTTATTACAAGCTCTCCACCTGCTTCTCCCATTTCTTTCACACTAAAAAAGGAAGCATACCAAGTCTCTATCAAGGGAACTGCTAGTGTGATGAATAAGAAAAGCATTCATATACAGAGTCATGCAAACCTCAACATCCTTTATTAATTGTGGGGTTCTCATCCACAATGTAGTTAAGAATGGTCTTATGCAAACATAACATTGCAAGGCAGGTATTGGTATCCAGTGTCTGTGTTGCCTACTTGACTGTAAAGGGGGTACTGACTGTCCCATATTCACTTTATAAAAATTATTGAAGGCAGTCAAAAGGTACAAACTTCCAGTTGTAAGATAAATAAGTACTAGGGATGTAAGGGACAACAAGATCAATATAATGAACACTGCTGTAGGTTATACATGAAACTTGTGAAGAGAGTAATCCTGAGAGCTCTCATCACAAGGAGAATATATTTTTTCTTTTTCTTTCATTTTGTATCTATGTGAGATGATAGATGTTCACTGAACTTACTGTGGTATCATTTCATGAGGTATGGAAGTCAAATCATCATGTCGTGCACTTTAAACACATACAGTGCTGTCAATTAGATCTCAATAAAACTGGAAGAAAAAATACACAAAATCTCCCAAGGAGAAAAAAAAATGTTATTATTGAAGAAAGTTTAAAACATACATAAAGCACAGAAAATTAGTTTGGAGGACTCCCACGTACCAATTATCCAGCTTATCGAGTCATATTCAATCTTGTTTCTGCTATACACACTCATGCCCACGCAGCCACCTCAAAGTCTAGGTTATGTTGAAGCACATCCCACACGTCTAGATAGTATGTAGATCTAAAAGATAAGTATATAAATATACCACACACACACACCTATCAGCATTATAATTATGTCATGATAGTACGTAAAACGTTATTGAGACTTCCTTAATAACTTCGTATTCATTTTTATATCTTCAGTGCTCAGCCTGGTCCCCACACAGTATTGCTCAATAAATGTATGCAATTTATTAATCCAGGAACACAATATCACTACTTCCAGGTTATTGCTGCTCCTCTTTATCTCTCAAAACCCACTCCAAGGACCTCTTTTCTGTGACAAAGTCCACAATATTCCTAGGTAAAGCTAATTACTTCAACTTTTATTCCACTGTTGTAAATTCTGAATGTTTTTGAGCACTGACAGTGTACTGGGAACTGTGCTAAACACTTAGCATGGATCAATATGTTTTGGACGTAGTTTGATTCTAGATTCCATGCTTTTCACCATTTTTATTTGTCTTTGTGCTTCACTTACTAGCAAAGTACCTGATACATTGTAGAAACTTAAAAAAAAAGTCTTGAAGGAGGAAAGAATGAAAGAAGGAAGGGAGATAGAGAGATAGAGGGGAAAAGGAGAGGAAGGAAGGAGGAAGGGAAGGAAGGGAGATGAGAGAGATGGAGGGAGAGCAAGAAAGAGAAGGAAGGAAGGAAGGAGATAATTGAGATTACTTGAGAAGGAGAAAAAAAAGACAGTTATACAGCACTGTACAGTTTCAAAAATGTGTTTTCATTTATATTCTTTTCTTAATCTGTTGGATAGATATCATAGCCATCTTGAAGATCTGACTCTGCCTTCTATTCTTTTCAGAATCTAAAAAGTCAGTGATATTTGTCTTTTGATATGACTGGAATCCCAACAGAAAGAGCTGAGTGGCCCTTGTCTGGAATATAGTACTCTAGATCAGAGGTCTGCAGTGTTTCTGAAGAGAAGCAGAATGGCTGAGCAGTTGAAGCCTCAGGATAACCAAGACTGATGATTTGGCGGGAGGTGGTGGAAGGGTATCTACTGTCAGGGAAACCATAAGTATAATGTCAAGGACTGTGTAGGTAGGGGATATTGACAAGGCAGCATTCAGCTGCCTGTCTCTCCTTTGCATTCTGTAAACCACCTAAAGTCATGTCCCTGGAGAGCACCTGGACCACCAGCAAAGAACTACCTCTTACAAGGTGGTCTCAGTTGCAAGGTGGTTCCATATGGTAATTTATTATGTCTGAGCTCCAACTGATCTGAACTAACCCCTCAGCCTCACCCTGTAAATTTCTCTCAGAGCTCTCTTTGATTCTTTATAACTTTTGTCAAAGTTTGTACTTCAATATTTAAATAATTTCCATTAATTGTCACCACAATTAGGTTATAAACGCCACAGTGGCAGGAACCATGTCTGTTGTACCACCACATACAGCACTTAGAATAGTTCCTGTAACATAATAATCAACTGCTTAGTAAATATATTATGAATAAATGAATGAATGAATAAACCATGTCAAATTTTTTGTAACTTGAAGAGCACTAGTACCATTTTCACTAAGTATGACATGTGATTTTGTAAACATCGTGTACTTACAATTTCCATTTTTAGTTGAATGACCTTACTGAGTATTGCCTTTGTGCACTATTTTATATTTTATGTTTACATTTAGGTGTAAGTTGATTTTAGAGTAAATATTAATTAAAGAAAAAGAAGAAGAATATAAAAGCCCAAGGGACGATTGCACATAAGCAACGTAGGTATCTGTTTAGTCATAAAACTTACAAAGAAATCTTAGAACCTAAATAATCCAATTCCCTTTCCTCCATCATTTTAGGAATTAAGCTAAAAGTTTTACACAAGGTCATAGTTAATTAATAGTGAAACTGGGACCAGGCTGAAGGCTTTTTTCTTTTAACCCAGTAATTTTTCCTTAATTCATCCTACCTCACATTGTCATAATAAATTCCCCTTTAAAATTTCTTGGTTTATGGTGGCTAAAATCTGAAAATTTAGCAATGTATTTCCAAGTGTAAAAGGAAGAGATGGTTTGAAAGGTCCGGTGGGCTAAATTGTGAAGAGCTTTGCCAAACCAAAAAGTTGGAATCTTTCTTCAATAACAAATGGAAACAAGAGTTTTGGGGTAGAAACCAAAAACTTAAAAACAATTTGAGAGTGAAGTAACCAGCTTTATTTTCTAAATTCAAAAAAAAAAACAGAATTAAATAAAGATTTCTCTGGAAGCAACATGGGAAATGTAAGAGGAGAAAAATCAGGAGACGATTGCAACAGTTCTGGGGAGACGTGGTACAGGTTTGAATCGAAAAGCAGTGGCAGCAGAGGTCAAAAAAGAATACATTCTTTAAGAGTCATTTCTGAGCCATAACTTAGATTTGGTGCCCATCTGGATAGGAAGGCGATGAGAAAGACAGGTGAATGAGCCTATCTGGGCTTCTCATCACGAGACTTGGTGGAGGATTAAAGATTCTAGGAAGCTAAAGTTTTGGAAGAAATTAAACTTGAGGCATCTGTGTGCATCCAGGCGTGCTGCAGGGATGAGTGTGCCTTGCTGTGGGTCTGCAGGAGGGCTTCTGGCAGTTCACTGGACAGGTCCTTGGTTGGGCAAGGTTGGCTGCGGACTGCAGCTGAGAAGGGCTAGAACAGAACCACAGGGCTACTTCAGAACCTGCAGCTGATGGTGGTCAGTAGGCCTGCCTTCAGAGGCACAGACCTGTGAGTCTCCCACCAGATTCCTGGGCAGACTGGACTGCCCCCGGGGCTGCAGCTGAGAGGGGCTTGTACTGTGTCACGGAGCCACTTCAGGATCCGCAGTCAGACCAATGCTGGTAGGCCTGCCTCAGGGGTACAGATGAGCACGTCTCCCTGCAGGCCCCTGGGTGGCAGGACTGCTTCTGGACCATGGCTTTGAGGGGTGGAGTTGGGTTATGGAGTTGCTCCAAGATCCAGTTAGAGCAAAGTCAATGAACTTGCCTCAGGGGCACGGATGGGCATGTCTCCGTCTGGGTTCCTGGGCAGTTACGACCGGCAGCTAAGAGGGACTGGAGCAGGGTCAGGTACCACTTCAGGGTCCACATCTCGGGCTGAGGTCGGTAGGCACAGGTGGATGTGACTCTTCCCAGGTGCCTTGGTGGATTGTGCAGGTGAACAGGGTTGTCACAGAGTCCAGAGGGGTCTGTAGCCAGGACAGGACCACAGTTGAGCCTACCACCTGGGCACGGACCTGCATTCTCAAAATGGCCCTCCTTAGTCTTGGGCTCCACCAGAGTTTCCCAGTCTCCTGCTTGGATCCCATACATCCACAAAGGCACTTTTGTCTGTGGATGGTTGCCAAATTCTTGCGGCTGAGTAGGGATGTGAGTGAGGGACTTCCTATTCCATCATGTTGCTGATGTCACTTTGATTAACAGGTCACAATTATCTATTTCATTTGTTACAGTTCCCATAAAAACAGGATTTTTTGACCATTTACTAATTTATGGATGGTTTACTGGTTGGGGCATATCAACTTTGTTAGTTATGCTGTTGGATCACAGTTTCAATTTTATATTTGTCCCCTTCTGGGCTGTGTATCTTAAGTAGCAGACACAAAGATGTGACCATGTTAGACTTGCTTGTGGCTTGATTTGAGGTTGTATGCAGATGCGGTTTGATAAAAAATTGAGGATAAAATATGCACATTTAAAAAATCAGTCTGTGATTATTTTGCCCTGAATACCTCTGTTAGAGAAAAAATACGTCTTTGGAAAGTAAAACTATTCCAAATTTCCTTCTGAAGCATCTATAGTATTTCTTAAACTCATAACATCTTTAACTAGGCATTGTGAACTATTAGAAGCTCTACTAGTTATATATTATTTGTAACGATTTGGTTTAGAAGTAGAAAGAAAATCATCATTAACATCTGAAACAATATGGTGTATGTTTTAAAGAATTAACCACTGGGGCTTCCCTGGTGGCGCAGTGGTTGAGAGTCCGCCTGCCGTTGCAGGGGACACGGGTTCGTGCCCCAGCCCGGGAAGATTCCACATGCCGCGGAGAGGCTGGGCCCGTGAGCCATGGCCGCTGAGCCTGCGCGTCCGGAGCCTGTGCTCTGCAACGGGAGAGGCCACAACAGTAACAGGCCCGCGTACCGCAAAAGAAAAAAAAAAAAAAAAAAATTAACCACTGATTAACAGTGACACAATTATTGCTCATTTTTTGGAGTTAGTCGGAAATTGCAGAAACTAGGAACTTTACTCTTGAGGGGTAAATTATAATCTTCTCCATATATACATATATATTTGGTACAGCATCCTAGGACACCTATTATGGCACCTGGAATGGTGCTGTTGATTGGCATTGGCTGCAAGAATGCCCACAGCAACTTTAGTCCTAACTCCTCCCAGATATTCTGCTTCAGGCAACTCCATGGAATAGCATGGGGACCTAAGGGGATACCAAACATAAGAAGTAAGAAGAAACCCATCACAGTCATTATTTTTAACCTAGAAGCAAAATGGTTACTAAAGGTAAGATTTCTGTGAAATCTCAAATGGGCCTTTTTTTTCCATCTGTATGATTTCGTAGAACTAAAAAAATCAATTAAATCTGTAATATTGTTAGAACGGAATAGAAGTTCATGTAATAAAATTAAATGTATAGCTCATTTTTGCGGTACGCGGGCCTCTCACTGTTGTGGCCTCTCCTGTTGCGGAGCACAGGCTCCGGACGCGCAGGCTCAGCGGCCATGGCTCATAGGCCTAGTTGCTCCGCGGCATGTGGGATCTTCCCAGACCGGGGCACGAACCCGTGTCCCCTGCATCGGCAGGCGGACTCTCAACCACTGCGCCACCAGGGAAGCCCAAACATATTTTTTATAATTGGCTTCCATTCCTATTTGAATATCAGAATCATCTGTGAAGCACTGTGCACTTTAAATATATACAGTTTTATCTGCCAATTATACCCTGATAAAGCTGAAAAAAAGAATCGTCTGTGAAGATTATTAAAGCCTAGATGCTTCAGTTCCATGCATCTCTGCCACATACTTTGGGTGAGTTGCCTAGCCTCTCTGTACCTCAGTTAGCTCATCTGTTACATAAGGATAGTAATTGTATCTTCCTCATAGGGATGCTGTGAGGATTAAATGAATTAGTGTATGTAAAGCCCTTAGGACAGTGCCTGGCACATAGAAAGCATGCCCTCATATAGTGCTTGCTACCGCTCTCCCTTGAACAGGTAACTTGGATCTTTGTTTCCAGGGGTTCTGGTCTGATGCTCAATATGGATTTATTCCTAGGGGGAGCATAGTTTACCTAGTCTGGCAC
The DNA here is from genome assembly GCF_059928025.1 of Delphinapterus leucas. Lineage (NCBI taxonomy): Eukaryota > Metazoa > Chordata > Mammalia > Artiodactyla > Monodontidae > Delphinapterus > Delphinapterus leucas. The sequence goes on from NC_143139.1 coordinate 46,561,912, forward strand.
TGTGAATAGAGGGCTAAATGGAGAGGAAAAGTCGTGCATGTTGCTGCAGCTGTTAGGGCAGTACTCCTATTGGTTGTGTGCTGTGGGGGGAGTGCCGTGGCCGTGGAAGAGGGGGAAAGGGAAGGCATGCAGAGGCCATACTTTGGGCCTGGAAGCAGGTAATGCAGCACCCTAATGATTCCAGAATGAGATTTCACCTTGCCATTTTCCCCGAGTGCACAGTCTACTGAAACATGTGTTCACTTTAAAAAATATCTATGAAAATAGATATATTTATGCAAAGGAATCTCATTCTATAAAGTTTGCTTACATTTATTTAAAGCATAGATCCAAAACTTCAAATTTGTAACAAAATGGGGAACCAGTCCTGGCTGCAGTGGAGGTTTGGCAAAGATAGTATCAAGCAGGTACCACCAGAGCTGAATGTCTTAGCAGATAGAGATACTGGACATTTCCCCTGGAAACCTATATGGACAGACACCTGGAAGATCAGATGATTTCTCCCTTCCTAATACTTTGGTCTCTGGATGCTTGACACAAATTCAGAGAGATTGGATAAACTCATGAGGTTGGATTACAATGAGGTTCGAGTTTCTTGCCAGCCCAGGAGGGATGGGGGAGCAGGGAATTAACCAAAATGTGTACAACTGTAGAAAGGCTACCTGAAATTATGGCCTGAGGTGCATCCCTGTTCCATTGTAGGACTTGTCTGGTATTATTAAGAATTCTTATGCTCTGTGACAATGATCAATTTATTACCTCTCAGCCCTCAATCTACCCTTTCGTTTCCTGCTTCGCAGCAAGTACAATGCTACACTTGTCAGTAGGGGACGCTGGAGGGACATTACTGGAGGAAGGAATTGGTCCTTCTGGTTCCCCTGTGCTGTCAGTGTTTTTGCCTCTTGCTCCTTGTGCATTGCTGCTGTCCCATCTGTGCACCCAGCAAGCACAGCCTCCCGGCAAACTCATAGCCTCAGCCTCGCTGACTGTAACCCTCCTGATGCAGACCCCACGTGCTCTAGGCCTCTCACTGTCCTGCCATTAAGTGGGATCCCAGCACTCCACCCAGGAGGCTGCTCCTGCTTGTGCAGGGACTGTGAACCAGCTCTGGCTGGGGCAATGCAATAAACTTCACCATCTGATAGGCCCCAAGTTCGCCTTCTGCAGGAGGTCTGACTCCCTGCTTTAGGAAACCAGCCCCCTTTCTAGGCTCTTCCTTTCTTCGGTTCCCTTCCCTAGCCCTAAGGTATTCTTTAGAACAGGGGTCAGCAACTTTGACCTGCTGTTGGTTTTTGTAAATAAAGATTTATCAAAACACAGCCACACTCATTCATTTCTATTTTGTCTCTCTGGCTGCTTTGATGCTGCCACAGCAGAATTGAATACTGGTTGGAACAGAGATCTAATAGTTTGCAAAGCCTAAAATATTTACTGTCTGGCAGTTTAACAGAAAAAGTTTGCCGACTCCTGCCTTAGAGTTCTCTGTTCTCTCTTATAGTTATTCCATTGTTACAGTTAATAATTCTTTATGTTAAATGTCCTTGTTCAAATTACTATGTGGTTTCCGTCTCCTAATTGGACCTTTCTGATACATGTACTACATATCTGTGCACCCTTAGGGATTATAGCCCATGGAATTGGTACTGGTTCAATTTGGGAAAGAAGCATCTACTACTTTACCCATGACCAGCAAAAACCCCAAGGCAAGGAAATGCTATGGATCTTGCTACTCCTTGCAAAGTGGGAAAGAAAAAAATAGGGAGAAGAATCATAAGTTAGTTATATCGATAAATTGCCTCACCACATTCATACCTTATACATTTGTTACACTTAAAAGCAATCCAGATGCCTAGCACATAGTAAGAGTTTACTAAATGATTTTGAATGAATTGAGTGTATGAATGATATAAGAAATACCAAAAACACACCACAGGCAGTGTTTTCCTTTCAATGCAAAGAAGTGACAAATAATAAAGTGTAGATAAGTGACAGGTAATGTTTCCCCAAATATTTACTCTGACTGTATGAAAATTATGGAGAATATATAAAGAAAGAAGATGTGACCATGAATACATTATCTTAAGCTATATATACAAATGAAGTGGAAAACACATAAAAAATAATTTTCTTCTGAAACACTTGGATAATTGAGACAAGCACTGCATTTTTGGTTTGAATTAGCTGAGCTGAACCAGTTATTAATTTGACTTTGCTTGTGAGGCTGCAGCCATAGAGGGGTTCATACTGGGTTCACTTCAATAAACAGCTGTGGACTGGGGTCAATTCTTATTTTATTTAGCATTTTTCATTCATTCAGATTCCATATTCAGCTAATTACTTCCAGGAACAGTACGCATTAAGAAGAATAACTCATTTACATGGAAGAAGGCTACAGTTTGCCCTTTTGCTTTTATCTCCCTTCCTTCCCTTTGCCTTTATTCTTCTTTCATTTGGAGCAATGTGAAGCACAAACATCAAATCAAGGCACCTTACATTCTGATTTTCTGTTTCCAAAGCATGCAAACCTTTTTGTTGGCAGAAATTAGCCTTTGCCAGGTAATTCAAAGAAAAATGTACATTTGATTTTACCCTCGTCAAGTGAGTGTTTTGCCACGTTTATCGCATCTCCCTGGCTGTTCACAGACCATTTTGCAGATGGTTCGCTCTGCCTTCTCTTTAGCTGATTGCTGGGCAGTCAGTGAAAAGCTTCAGGTGCTGGTGATATTTTCTCTACTGTTTACAAAAGCAGAAAAGAATTTCACACTTGTTTTGAGCACTGCAGCTGTCTCAGTACCTTTAAATGCCCCTTATAAGCCATTCTAAACAAACCAGCCTGCCTACTGGGAAACCAAAATACCTGTTAGCACTTTCTTTCCATGAAAGATGAAGAGTTGTCTTTAATGCACCAAATGAATTCAAGGAATGCATTTTCTTTCTAGACATGACAGAAAGAAACGTAGATAGCCCAACATTCAAAAGATAAAAGTAGTTCGTACTGTTATCCTCAGTAGGAACTTGATAGAAGGGGAGAGAGGTGATTATTCCCTAATAGCAATCTTATAAAAAATATAAAATGTTCATTATCCTGTCATTTTGTTTAAACCAGCCCTGGATCTCAAACCTGTTTGCACATCGTAATCACCTGTAGAAGCTTCAAATAATAATAAGAAGAAGAACAGGAGGAGGAGAAGGGGAGGAGGATGCTTGTATCCACCCCTGGAGACTGTGATTTAATTGGCCTGGGGTATGGCCTGAGCTTTGGAATTTGACTTTGGAAGTTTCCAAGGTTGGGAACCACTGCCCTAGGTTCACCTTTAAATTCAAGGACTAGGGTAGTGCTGTCCAATAGGACTTCCTGAAGTGATAGAAATAACAACTGCAGGGAGTATTAACTACCCTGAGAGCAGGAAAACAAAGGGAAGAGGTTGGTGTTTTCACAATCAGGAAGCTTGTAAGAGGACCCTAAAGAACTGAGATCCACACCTCAGAGAAGACGGCATTGTCCCATTGGTGCTGATACCGCTGAGTGGAATGCATCATTCTGGGAGTGAATGGAAAAAAGACAGAATCAACTGCTATTAGAATCCGCTGCTGCTGCTGCCAGGGAGAAGAGCCAATGCTGAGAAGGTGGAACAGACCAACAAGAGGAAGGTCTTTGTCATTGTCTCCTGCTTGGCAGTCTCACTCTGATGCGCCCTAGTAACAGGACCTAACAAGGGAAGAGCTGGCCAAAGGGAAACAGTTTGCAGAGTCCTAGCCCCAATCAGCATCTTCAAGCTGGGTACTGAGGAGTGAACTTGTAGCTAAAAAACAATATTTAATGCCCAACATCACTGTAACCAAAGAAGTGAACATTTAACAAATATTTTTACATATCCAATTAACATAGATTTTAAAAACAGTGTTATTACAGGTTCTGTTAGCATGCATTCTTTTTTTTTTAACATCTTAATTAGACTATAATTACTTTACATTGTTGTGTTATTTGCTGCTGTATAACAAAGTGAATCAGCTGTACATATACATATATCCCCATATCCCCTCCCTCTTGCCTCTCCCTCCCACCCTCCCTATCCCACCCCTCTAGGTGATCACAAAGCACCAAGCTGATCTCCCTGTGCTATGTGGCTGCTTCCCACTAGCTAGCTATTTTACATTTGGTAGTGTATATATGTCAGTGCCACTCTCTCACTTTGTCCCAGCTTACCCTTTCCCCTCCCCGTGTCCTCAAGTCCATTCTCTACGTCTGCTTCTTTATTCCTGTCCTGCCCCTAGGTTCTTCAGAACCATTTCTTTTTTTTTTTTTTTTAGCATCCATATATATGTGTTAGCATATGGTATTTATTTTTCTCTTTCTGATTTATTTCACTCTGTATTACAGTCTCTAGGTCCATCCACCTCACTACAAATAAATCAATTTCATTTCTTTTTATGGCTGAGTAATATTCCATTGTATACATGTGCCACATCTTCTTTATCCATTCATCTGTCAATGGACACTTAGATTGCTTCCACGTCCTGGCTACTGTAAATAGAGCTGCAGTGAACATTGTGGTACATGACTCTTTTTGAATTATGGTTTTCTCAGGGTATATGCCCAGTAGCGGGATTGCTGGGTCATATGGTAGTTCTATTTTTCGTTTTTTAAGGAACCTCCATACTGTTCTCCATAGTGGCCGTATCAATTAACATTCCCACCAACACTGCAGGAGGGTTCCCTTTTCTCCATACCCTCTCCAGCATTTATTGTTTGTAGATTTTTTGATGATGGCCATTCTGACTGCTGTGAGATGATATCTCATTGTAGTTTTGATTTGCATTTCTCTAATGATTAATGATGTTCAGCATTCTTTCATGTGATTCTTGGCAATCTGTATATCTTCTTTGGAGAAACGTCTCTTTAGGTCTTCTGCCCATTTTTGGATGGGGTTGTTTGTTTTATTGATAATGAGCTGCATGAGCTGCTTGTAAATTTTGGAGATTAATCCTTTGTCAGTTGCTTCATTTGCAAATATTTTCCCCCATTCTGAGGGTTGTCTTTTCGTCTTGTTTATGGTTTCCTTTGCTGTACAAAAGCTTTTAAGTTTCACTAGGTCCCATTTGTTTATTTTTGTTTTTATTTTCATTTCTCTAGGAGGTGGGTCAAAAAGGATCTTGCTGTGATTTATGTCATAGAGTGTTCTGCCTATGTTTTCCTCTAAGAGTTTGATAGTGTCTGGCCTTACATTTAGGTCTTTAATCCATTTTGAGTTTATTTTTGTGTATGGTGTTAGGAAGTGTTCTAATTTCATTCTTTTACATGTAGCTGTCCAGTTTTCCCAGCATCACTTATTGAAGCATCTGTCTTTTCTCCATTGTATATTCTTGCCTCCCTTATCAAAGATAAGGTGAGCATATGTGCATGGGTTTATCTCTGGGCTTTCTATCCTGTTCCGTTGATCTATATTTCTCTTTTTGTGCCAGTACCATACTGTCTTCATTACTGTGGCTTTGTAGTATAGTCTGAAGTCAGGGAGCCTGATTCCTCCAGCTCTGTTTTTCTTTCTCAAGATTGCTTTGGCTATTCAGGGTCTTTTGTGTTTCCATACAAATTGTGAAATTTTTTGTTCTAGTTCTGTGAAAAATGCCAGTGGTAGTTTGATAGGGATTCCATTGAATCTGCAGATTGCTTTGGATAATATAGTCATTTTCACAATGTTGATTCTTCCAATCCAGGAACATGGTATATCTCTTCATCTGTTTGTATCATCATTAATTTCTTTCATCAGAGTCTTATAGTTTTCTGCATACAGGTCTTTTGTCTCCTTAGGTAGGTTTATTCCTAGGTATTTTGTTCTTTTTGTTGCAGTGGTAAATGGGAGTGTTTCCTTTATTTCTCTTTCAGTTTTTTCATCATTAGTATATAGGAATGCAAGAGATTTCTGTGCATTAATTTTGTATCCTGCTACTTTAACAAATTCATTGATTAGCTCTAGTAGTTTTCTGATAGCGTCTTTAGGATTCGCTATGGGTAGTATCATGTCATCTGCAAACAGTGACAGTTTTACTTCTTCTTTTCTGATTTGGATTCCTTTTATTTCTTTTTCTTCTCTGATTGCTGTGGCTAAAACTTCCAAAACTATATTGAATAAGAGTGGTGAGTGTGGACATCCTTGTCTTGTTCCTGATCTTAGTAGAAATGGTTTCAGTTTTTCACCATTGAGAATGATGTTGGCTGTGCGTTTGTCATATATGGCCTTTATTATGTTGAGGTAAGTTCCCTCTATGCCTACTTTTTGGAGAGTTTTTATGATAAATGGGTGTTGAATTTTGTCAAAAGCTTTTTCTGCATCTATTGAGATAATCATATGGTTTTTATCCTTCAATTTGTTAATATGCTGTATCACATTGATTTGCATATATTGAAGAATCCTTGCATCCCTCGGGTAAGCCCCACTTGATCATGGTGTATGATACTTTTAATGTGCTGCTGGATTCTGTTAGCTAGTATTTTGTTGAGGATTTTTGCATCTATGTTCATCAGTGATGTTGGCCTTTAGTTTTCTTTTTTTGTAACATCTTTGTCTGGTTTTGGAATCAGGGTGATGGTGGCCTCGTAGAATAAGTTTGGGAGTGTTCCTCCCTTTGCTATATTTTGGAAGAGTTTGAGAAGGATAGGTATTAGCTCTTCTATAAACATTTGATAGAATTCGCCTGTGAATCCATCTGGTTCTGGCCTCTTTTTGTTGGAAGATTTTTAATCACAGCTTCAATTTCATTTCTTGTGATTGGTCTGTTTATATTTTCTATTTCTTCCTGCTTCAGTTTCAGAAGGTTGTGCTTTTCTATAAATTTGTCCATTTCTTCCAGGTTGTTCATTTTATTGGCATATAGTTGCTTGTAGTAATTACTCATGATCTTTTGTAATCTCTCATGATCCTTGGTATTTCTTCAGTGTCAGCTGTTACTTCTCCTTTTTTATTTCTAATTCTGTTGATTTGAGTCTTCTCCCTTTTTTTCTTGATGAGTCTGGCTAATGGTTTATCAATTTTGTTTATCTTCTCAAAGAACCAGCTTTTAGTTTTATTGACCTTTGCTATCATTTCATTTCTTTTTCATTTATTTCTGATCTGATCTTTATGATTTCCTTCCTTCTGCTAACTTTGGGGTTTTGTCCTTCTTTCTCTAATTGCTTTAGTTGTAAGGTTAGGTTGTTTATTTGAGATGTTTCTTGTTTCTTGAGGTAGGATTGTATTGCTATAAACTTCCCTCTTGGAACTGCTTTTGCTGCATCCCATAGGTTTGGGGCCTTGGTGTTTTTATTGTCATTTGTTTCTAGGTATTTTTTGATTTCCTCTTTGATCTCTTCAATGATCTGTTGGTTATTTAGTAGCATATTGTTTAGCCTCCATGTGTTTGTATTTTTTACAGTTTTTTTTCCTGTAATTGACATCTAGTCTCGTAGTGTTGTGGTTGGAAAAGATACTTGCTAAAATTTCAATTTTCTTAAATTTACCAAGGCCTGATTTGTGACCCAAGATATGACCTGTCCTGGAGAATGTTCCATGAGCACTTGAGAAGAAAGTGTATTCTGTTGTTTTTGAATGGAATGTCCTATAAATATCAATTAAGTCCGTCTTGTTTAATGTATCATTTAAAGCTTGTGTTTCCTTACTTATTTTCAATTTGGTTGACCTGTCCATTGGTCAAAGTGGGGTGTTAATGTCCCCTACTATGATTATGTTACTGTTGATTTCCCTTTTTATGGCTATTAGTATTTGCCTTATGTATGAGGTGTTCCTATGTTGGATGCATAAATATTTACAATTGTTATATTTCCTTCTTGGATTGATCCCTTGATCATTATGTAGTGTCCTTCTTTGTCTCTTGTAATGGTTTTTATTTTAAAGCCTATTTTGTCGGATATGAGAATTGCTACTCCAGCTTTCTTTTGATTTCCATTTGTGTGGAATATATTTTTCCATCCCCTCACTTTCAGTCTGTATGTGTCCCTAGGTCTGAAGTGGATCTGTTGTAGACAGCATGTATACAGGTCTTGTTTTTGTATCTGTTCAGCCCATCTGTGTCTCTTGGTTGGAACATTAATCCATTTACATTTAAGGTAATTATTGATATGTATGTTCCTATTACCATTTTCTTAATTGTTTTGGGTTTGTTGTTGTAGGTCTTTTCCTTCTGTTGTGTTTCCTGCCTAGAGAAGTTCCTTTAGCATTTGTTGTAAAGCTAGTTTGGTGGTGCTGAATTCTCTTAGTTTTTACTTGTCTGTAAAGGTTTTAATTTCTCTGTCGAATCTGAATGATATCCTTGCTGGGTAGAGTAATCTTGGTTGTCGGTTTTTCCCTTTCATCACTTTAAATATGTCCTGCCACTCCCTTCTGGCTTGCAGAATTTCTGCTGAAAGATCAGCTGTTAACCTTATGGGGATTCCCTTGTATGTTATTTGTTGTTTTTCCCTTGCTGCTTTTAATATTTTTTCTTTTTGTTTAATTTTTGATAGTTTGATTGATATGTGTCTTGCCATGGTTCTCCTTTGGTTTATCCTGTATGGGACTCTCTGCTCTTCTTGGACTTGATTGACTATTTCCTTTTCCATATTAGGGAAGTTTTCAACTATAATGTCTTCAAATATTTTCTCAGCCCCTTTCTGTTTCTTTTCTTCTTCTGGGACCCCTATAATTCGAACGTTGGTGCATTTAATGTCGTCCCAGAGGTCTCTGAGACTGTCCTCAATTCTTTTCATTCTTTTTTCTTTATTCTGCTCTACAGTAGTTATTTCCACTATTTTATCTTCCAGGTTACTTATCCGTTCTTCTGCCTGAGTTATTCTGCTATTGATTCTTCCTAGAGAATACTTAACTTCATTTATTGTGTTGTTCATCATTGTTTGTTTGCTCTTTAATTCTTCTAGGTCCTTGTTAAATGTTTCTTGTATTTTCTCCTTTCTATTTTCAAGATTTTGGATCATCTTTACTATCATTACCCTGAATTCTTTTTCAGGTAGACTGCCTATTGCCTCTTCATTTGTTAGGTCTGGTGTGTTTTTACCTTGCTCCTTCATTTGTTGCGTATTTCTCTGTCTTCTCATTTTGCTTAACTTACTGTGTTTGGGGTCTCCTTTTCTCAGGCTGCACGTTCATAGTTCCCATTGTTTTTGGTGTCTGTCCCCAGTGGGTAAGGTTGGTTCAGTGGGTTGTGTAGGCTTCCTAGTGGAGGGGACTGGTGCCTGTGTTCTGGTGGATGAGGCTGGATCTTGCCTTTCTGCTGGGCAATACCACGGCCGGTGGTGTGTTTTAGAGTGTCTGTGAACTTAGTATGATTTTAGGCAGCCTTTCTGCTAATGGGTGGTTGTGTTCTTGTCTTGCTAGTTGTTTGGCATGGGATGTCCAACACTGGAGCTTGCTGGTCATTGAGTGGAGCTGGCTCATAGTGTTGAGATTGCCAATTGATATTACATGGGGCCAGGAGGTCTCTGGTGGTCCAATGTCCTGAACTCAGCTCTCCCACCTCAGAGGCTAGGCCTGACACCTGGCTGGAGCTCCAAGACCCCGTCAGCCACACGGTTCCTAGTGTTGGTGGGTCTCCTGCAGAGGTGGGCGGTGGCTCTGGCTCATCACAGGGTCAAGGACACTGACAGCAGAAGTTTTGGGAAGTACTCCTTGGCATGAGCCCTCCTGGAGTCCGAGCATGCATTCTTATACATTATTGTTGGATGTATAAATTAACATCTGGGAAAGGAAGTTGCAAGTCCTGAAGTGTTTATAACCTTTGACTCAATTGCTTTGCTTTCAGAAATTTATCCCAAAGACACAATGAAAGTTATGATGTAAGATGTGTGTTTAAAATATTTACTAAGATGTTGTTCATACTAATAAAAATCTTAATGACCCAAATAAGGAATGTTAAATCATTAAGGAGTATATCTATTATTTAATTTTACGAAATCATTAAAATTGTATTTACAATGCAATTTATGGACAAAACACATTTATGGTATAATTATTGAGATATCATCTTTTCATTTAATACTTTACTACAAGCATTATTGTTGACTTCTTATTTTCTCCTCTCTCTATTGCTATATGTTCTGTTTCTTACAATATACTATTACATTAATAATAATACAAATAATAAAGTAACAAAAAATAGATGTATTATTTTAATAGCATTAAAATAAAAATATTTTATGTAAACAAAATACATGAACAAAAACAATACATTGGGAAAAACCTGCAGAAAATATAAATTTTTTTCTTTAATAAGTAATGAGTATATATAGATTCATAAGAAAAACATCAAAACTCCCAAAAGATAAATGAATGATCAAAATTATTTATGAAAGGAAAAATACATGTGATTAATCAACTCATAGGGAAACGTTGACTATCAAATTAGCACGGATCACAGAATTTGACAAGAGCAGTATGCAAGGTATAGTATAAAATCATGGAACCCTTTTGGCAAAAAAAAAGAAAACTGGACTATTTTGTAATAGTTAAAATGCACATATCTTGAACCTTGTAACAGTTTTTAGGATCTATCCTGATTATGATTTGAAATTCATGAAAGACTTTATTCCCCTAAATATTCAAACTTTATTGTTAAAAATTTTTGAACCACTGGAAACAAGCTAATGCCTAAACTTGTGAGGATATTTTAAGAGCTTAATGTTCTAAAGAATGTTATAACATTCTTTAAACTTATGTTGAATTTAATATCTTATGAATTTATCATTTTAATGAATCTATTAAAAGTATGTTTATAAAGGTTTTTAAAAAGAATTGGATAATGTTTAAGTTTTAATATTGTGTGACATCCAGGTTGCATAATTTAATATTCAGAATTATCTAAGCTAGGCAACATTATGCACAGAACAAAGTTGGAATGAACACTAAGGAGTTAAATGTGGTTGCCTCTATTTACTACAATTACACATGACCTTTTATTTCTTTATACCTCTGTCAGTTTTAAAAAATTTCTAAAACGAGCATGTATTTTCTCATAATTTCAAAAGTGAGCATTATTTAAATTCTTTAATTATTATTATTATAATAAGAATAATTCCCTGATTAAGTTACTCTGACCTCTCCCATTCCTAAATTCTCCAATACCAGGATGAGAGACTAGTTTTTGTAGGGTCATGACGTAGGAAACCCTGCATGAATTTTGATCATATGGCCTGGAAGGATTAGGGATATAACAGGAAGCTTAGTTCCTGTGAGGTTTGATATATTATGTTCTTTCAGAGATTTGTGTTCTAGATCAGGGTTGACAAACTTTTTCTGTAAAGGTATGGATGGTAAATATTTTAGGATTTGCAGATCACTGTCACATATTTGTCTTTGTTTGTTTTTTGCAACACCTTAAAGCACCTTAAGCCATTCTTAGCTCGTGAACCTAACAAGAACAGGTCACAGACTGGATTAAGCTTGAGGGCCGTGGCTTGCTGACCCCTGTTCTAGATCACATATATAGGGAACAACTAGAGATTCTGTGTGATGTTTTTCTTGAGTTCAAACACTGGTACAGCTAATGAGATTCTCTGTCTTCCATATTTTCTGTGGCTCTATAACCATCAGAAGGAGGGACAGAAATTGATAAGTAAAGGTGTCTGATAGTTACTGCTAAAAACAAGTGCTGCAAAACAAATAGCCTAAACTCAGAGGATATCACTTATTCTTAAGAGACTTGTGTTGGTCAGTTGCTGATCTAGGCCTTGCTTAGCTGAGCAGCTCTGTGGACTCATACATCTGAGGGTTATCTGAAACCACCAGAACTGGGTTAGTCTCTGCTAGAGTTGTCTGGCTTTCCTCTAAGTATCTCTCACCCCCCTCCTGGGACCAGTTGGCTTCCCTGGGCTTGTTTTTTTCATGGCAATGGCAGGGATACAAGTGAGGAAGCCCAAACATGCAAGCACTGTTCAAGCCTTCGGTCAAACAATTGGTCAACCACAGCAGAAGCTGAAGTAGAACAAGTAGCTGAAGATCCAGGAAGCAGATAAGTTTGAGGGGAGATGTGATGTAAGACATTTTTGATACAATCCACACCTTGACCCATTCAAATCTACTTCTACCCTCCTTTTGTATCTAGTACCCATTCTACAAGGTGGGGCCATACTTTTTTGTCATAACAATATGTCCTCGCTCCATCCTCATTTCAAGATGGTGTGGCCATAATCTCCTGGGAGACTTAAGAAGATTAATAATGAAATAAACTAGAATCCATACTGCTACGGCTGGTTCTATTTAGGTCAAGTGTCCTTTGGACCATTAATATGGCTAGGGGTCTGGGTACAATGATTAGCAGCCCTCCTATTTGCAATAAGTTTAGGAGAGTACTGTTTCTGGAAGAGAGGGGTGTTACATAACAATAGGAAAATATGTCCAATAAAATAAAAATAGCTACATATATTGCTTATGTATATAGCAGAAGCTGTGTTTAGTGATCTATACACATGATACCATTCCATATTACAATCATCTAATGAAGTAGATATTACTATTTTTACTTAACATATGAAGAAACTGAAGTATAAGAGGTAGTTTGAATGTCCCAGTATGTGGCAGAGTATGTGGTGGAATCATAATTCAAATCTGGATGTTTCCATTTTGAAAAACTAAGCTCTTAGCCACAGTGGCTTTACTGCCTCCTGTCCTTGAAGTCAGATGTGTTTTCTCTAAGTTTTACCTCCAGGATTCTCTTAGAAATTATCTTTCTTCGTTCTCTGTTTCCTTGTACTTCTGTTTTCAATGAATAACCTCTCTACCTACTCATCCCCAGTGTCTAGGAATCCACTAGCATTTTAGCTTTTTTTGATAGTTTGACTGATTGTTCAGCAAATATTTGCTCCCCATTGATGTTGGGTTTGGCTGGCTGACAGACTTTGGCTGATAGAATGTTAGTGGACCTGATAGTGTCTACAACCTGGAGCAGAGCAGCCCAGTGAGTCCATCCTACATTGGAAGAATCACAGTTGACCTGAAGACTTGTGAGAATAAATGCTGTTGTGTGTCACTGAGTTTTGAAGAGGTTTGTTATGCAGCCCACACCTTCGGCTACTTAGGTAGATTAAGGACTTCTAACAAACAAGAGCTGTCTGATATATATTATATTATCACAAGATAAAGAATGTGTAGAAGTTCTCTAATGGTAGCTAGGATGGTGTTGTCTCAATAGTGTTTTCTTTTCCTTTATTGGGCAATAAAAATCTGTCATTGTTGTAGGAAATTGAAAAAGGGTAGATAACCATTATTAGAGAGTAATTTGTTGATAACACTGTCTTTTCAGCAATTCTATCTCATAAAGAGCTTCAATTCACAGTTAGCAATTCTTGTATTTCCATGCACCTCATTAATTGAGTGCCTCCTATTTTCCAGATATTATGTACCTATAGTCTCATTTAAAGCTAAGGCTACTACATCTTATAAATAAAGAAATTAAGTTTAGAGAAGGAAGTAATCATTGGAGGTCAAAGTGGTATCTTATGGTATCATAGACAAGTTGGGGCCAAAGATGGATCTAGAATTGTGGGTGGGATTTGGAAAGGAGCAGAACAGGGCATCCTAATTTGGGTAAAAACTACTAGAATAAGGACTGTGGAATGGTGGGGATAGAAGTCAGTTGGGATTCTAGTATACCTGGGTAGAGGATTTGTTTAGGAATTGGTAATAAACATGTTATAAATGTGCAGTGGAGAAATATTGTCAAAGACATTAAAAGAATGACAGAGAAGTTTATATGTGATGGAATAGGCAGTAGAGAGCTTGTACAAAATCACATTGAAAATACTGATTTATGAAGATCTGTCTTATGATGACAGTCAGTTAAAATCCTTAGAATTTGAAAAACATGTTTTGACTGCCTACTATATGCCTATTATGTGCCAAACACTGTGCTTGGTAGTTATACTTACATAAGTGGAAAATCAGACATTGAGGGGGTTAAAAATTTGAAAAAGATGTTGCCCTTTCTCTCAGTAGAGAAGACAGATATTTTAAAGCCATGATACAAGCTATACTTTAATAAGTGCTATAACAAAGGTAAAAGAATTAAGAGAATATAAATGAGAGCGAGATTAATTGCCATTAAGAGGATCAAGGAAGTTTTATATGAGGTTACAAATGGACTTGCTAATAAATTACTCATAATGGGCAAAAACAGGGCAGGATCAAAACTGATGTCAAAGCTTTTAGTCCAGGAGACTGGAATAATGGTGCTGGCACTGACAGAAATAGAAGCCTGGAAATTATGATAATATTAATTTTGCATCAATTTCATAATTGATATGGGTTGTGATGAGTCAACTATACTTTTTTGATTCAGTTCTAAATTATTTGTGTGGCGTGGTTATAAAACATTATAACATTTGTTTTTAAGAGTTAACCTCATTGAACTCAAGATATTTAACTCAAATAGGTTGATATTTAAATGAGTAAAGACTAAGGAAATATATCCCCATTTGGTTCTTCTTAGACATAAATGTGTACTGGAAAATGTGAATAAACACTTAGTTTTATTATCTTACAGGCTACCTGTAGTATCCTAACTTTTGGGAAGCTTTAGAGGTGGTGTAGAGATAAAAATTTAACTGTAACCCTAAAAAGTTTGATGATAATCAAGACATATATAGAAACATAGACATATGAAAAGAGGAACTTCATATTGTACTGTAACAGAATTTCAGCAAACATCAGCTTTGGTCTAAGGAAAGAAAAATCTAAGCCAAGTCCATGAAGTCTTGGAAAAAATGTACAAAGACGTTGCCAGTAACATTACATTCCAATCAGTAACACATGCTTTTCATGAGGTTAAAATTACTATTTTAAATAAGTCAGCAAAGACAGTAAAATTTCTGCAGATTCTTTTACTTTTTAAGTTTCTTACTAATGCTCTAAGTCAAATTCCCCTCCCCTATCTAAGATGCTGTGGCCTGGAGACTCTAACATGCTGTATCTGTAGAGTGGACCAGGCACTTTTATCTCTCAGGACTTCAGTTTCCTTGTCTGAGGATGAGAGCTTAAGACTTGACTTCCTCTCTCCCTCCCTTCTTCCCAACCTCTCTTTCTCCTTCCCTTCCTTCTTCCTTCCATGAACTTTTAGTGAGGACCTCCTTTGTCTCCCTGTTTAGATTCATACGTTTTACCCAGAATACTACAATCCGTAACAAGTCTCTCTACCTCCAGTATTGTCCCTTCAAAGTCATTCTGAAAAAATGGCCTGAGTAACGAATTTAAAATTCCAGTGCAACTATGTCCTTTCTTAGTCTGCTGTAGATAATTCTACCTGATGTGGCTCCCACTGACCTTTTCATGGCTTCATGTCAGGCTACTTTCCTGCGTTCTCTTATCTCCTAGTTACTGCAATGTTCTCTGGATATAGGGAGAGCCCTCTCTGACTGTGTCCGAGCAAACTCCTACTCATTCTTCAAACTCTTATCAAATGTCTGTTTCTCCGCAATACCTTCAGGAAGAGTTAATCCTTTTCTTCTCCTTAGTCACCATGCTAGGTAGTTGCCTCTATTGTAGCACTTATTCCATTGTGTCAGACTTAATATTTTTGTATGTGTCTCTTTCAGCCCTGGGCACAGTGCCTTGCTCATAATGGGTAGTCACTGAATATTGTGTTGAGTTGCAAGCCTTTCAGTGATTTTTACTTGAACTACATAAGTGTCCTCAATTTTTAACTGCTTGGTAAATTCAGAAATCACTGAAAATTAAAGGACCAGGAAAATGTGATTTCCATATTTCTTAGTGTAAGAAATTATATCTGAGATATGATTCTTTATCAATTTTAGTGTATTGATGACTAAATAAAGCAGTAAAATGTATGATCACTCTAAGGTATAGAGACACATCCAGGCTTCTTCTTCTATGTGTTGAGAAGCATTGGACAATTGTTCATATTATGGATTTTTGAACTAGTTCTTCACCAACTGCCCATAAAAGCAACACATCTATTTCCTGAGAAACATCTGTTTCCTTGAAAAAATTTTTGCTCACCAGTAACTTGACTTCATGTTATGTCTTCTGATATGTACTTGGAAAGCCTATGCGACACATTTTCCTATAAATTTGGCTACAGCTTTCATTTGAGCCAACTTGACCACTTTGCCTTATAAAAACACCGTAAATTCCACGATCTAATTGGCACAAGGATTACTTTTCCAGAGATGAAGCCAGATGTAGAGCAATTCCCCAGTTATATTCTCTTAGCTAGAACTTTTCTTGTTTTTCCTCTAATAGCATCTCTTTAAATAATATCAGAAAATTGAGCAGAAAAAAAATATTTGGGGGGGTAGTTGAGCTATAATTTAGAGAAATACACAGAAGATGTTATCTTTACTCCTTTACAACCTCTGACTGATTTTTTCAGCACTGATCAAAATTTTACCAAAATTCTACTTTTTAAATGCAGATTAATGCCTATGGCTTACTTGATATGGTTTTAAGTATTAATATCTGAATACAAAACTTTAAGTCTTATACAGTCATTAAAAGAACCATCCTTTGGAAAAAATAACATCACAAACTTTTAGCTTTATTAATACTAAAAAATAAAAAGTTTAAAGGTAAAGGCTGAGGTTAGGAATCTGAAGTTGACCCACGTAATGAAAGACAAGCAAGGTCAGCAGTGTCACATGTAACCTGGATGGAATAGGCCTTTCAGCCGGGTGAGGAATTACTTGTTAGTAACTTTTATATGAGCATTTTTAATAAAGTTTAAACAAATTTAAGCCATTCTATAGTAGATGAAGAAGGTAATGGATGGCAAGAAAAGTCCACTGTGGTTGAAACTCATTTTAACAAACTTGGAAGAGAAAAAAAGATGCTAACCAATGGGGTAGGAGGGCATCATGGTCAAATGAAATTATTTTTCTTTATGATTATTTATAAAAAGGTGCTAGAGAGCAACCAAAAGCAGGCAGAATCTGGTGGGAATTCAACCCTTGAAATATGAATGAGCCATGTTCAGATTTGCTTAAGGGTCAGTCTATGATATGGGATGGGTAGAAGTCAAGCAGAAAACCACAGTCTTATTAGCTTGTGGTATCAAAGGAGAGGGTTTAAGGCTTCCAGAGTGCCTGAGGATTGAGGAGGAAAATCTGAAAAGGATAAATACACAGGTGGGGAACCCCCTAATCTTTTTATTTATTTATTTATTTATTTTTGGCTGTGTGGGTCTTCGTTTCTGTGCGAGGGCTTTCTCTAGTTGCGGCGAGCGGGGGCCATTCTTCATCGCGGTGCGTGGGCCTCTCACTATCGCGGCCTCTCTTGTTGCGGAGCACAGGCTCCTGACGCGCAGGCTCAGTAGTTGTGGCTCACGGGCCTAGTTGCTCCGTGGCATGCGGGATCTTCCCAGACCAGGGCTCGAACCCGTGCCCCCCGCATTGGCAGGCAGATTCTCAACCACTGCGCCACCAGGGAAGCCCACCCACTAATCTTTATATAATCTTCTGACCACTTGCAAAGGCACTGTGCAGAACAGACTCTGAGGAGCTCATGGAAAGCAATAGCTGCATGGCTGAAAATATTGAAGAGAGATTTTAGCTGCTGCTAAATTAGTTTGGCTAAAAATTATAAAAATAGGTGCCCATACCAAGTGTTTTGGAGGAATTGCAGCTTGTATACCTTTCTGGTGAAAATGCAAAATGGTAAATCACTTTGGTAAAATTGGACATTTTAAAAAATAATGTTAAACATCCATTTGCTATGTGACTCAGCCATTTCACTCTTAGGCATTTGCCAAAACAAAGTGAAGCATATGTGAACAAGAAGACTTGCAATGTGAATGTTCATGGTAGCTTTATTTGTAATAGCCACAAGCTGAAAACAACCCAAATGTCTCACTTGGTGATGAATAAACAAAATGCAGTGTATCCATATAATGAAACATTATTCAGCCATGAAAATGAATAAATTATTAATACATTAATAACACAGATGAATCTAAAAATCATTCTGAGAGAAAGATGCAGGCAATAAAGCAGAGTATACGATATTATTGCATTTATACAAAATTATAGAAATTGCAAATTAAGCTGCTGTAACAGAAAGTAAATTAGCAGATGCCTGGTGAGGGGTAGCAGGTTAGGGCAGGAGGGAGGGGCTGCAAAGGGCAGGAGGAAATTTGAAGGTGATGGAAAGATTTGTAATATTGGTATGGCAATAGTTTCATGAATGAGTTCATATGCCAGAGCTTATCAAACTGTACTCTAATTATGTGGACTTTATCATTCTTCAATTATATACCTCAACAACGTTTTGTTTTAATATGTTTATATTCTCTGTTAAAACACATGCTACCTGCTTTACTTAGTCTTTTCTCACAGCAAAATTTAATTTTCCTCGCGGACTGAAAAGTCAGTATTGGTGATTGGTAATCTTGGACCATATCCGATCCTACCTTGAACTTCTGGAGCATAAGGAGGTTGTTCCCCATTTCCATTATTCTGAAGACAAATATATTAATCCATATGAAAAGTTTTTCACCAAATGTATTACTGCCCAGAAGCTGAAAGTGTGGAATGGTGGCACATAAAAATGAATCTAAAAGAGAATTTAATTGGTGTTATTCACTATCATACTGTTAGTCTCCATATATTCACTACCAACATTAATATGCATATTCAGTGTTGAGCAAAGAGAAAATAGTCAATCTAGCCTAACCCAACTTCCCAGGTTATTAATCATGGAACCTAGCTATGGACATAGATTGGATAATCTAGGGGCATGAGACATTTAAAGGGGGAGAAGAGGCTTCCAACACTATTAGTGTCTTGTTTTTATCCAAGCTCCTTTAATAAATACTCTGCCTTGAGTTCCTTGAGGGAGATTTTGTGCCTTTCCTTTTCAATCAAGGGATTATTGAAAACTTAAATTCTGGCCACATTTTATCCTACAGATGATTATATCTTAAAGTTTATAAACTCTCCATTTGTGAAGATTGGTAAGGACTATCAAATAGAAAATATAAAGCAGCAAAACAGATAGAGGATATGAAAATGAATAAAGAAAAACCTCATTCAAAGTAGAGTCAGGAAGCCCTGAAGGGGGACTTCGCATGCACACACCACTCATCACAGTTTACTTTACATACCCCAGCAGGAAGAAGGATCTTCTCCTTGCCCAGCAACAACTCAGCCAATGAGAAGCCACCACAACCCCTAACTCTCAATCTGCTCCAATGATCTTTTGTTCAAAATAGCCCCTCCCAACTTCCTTCTTTCCTCCATAAAAGATCATTCCTCTCCTTTGTTCTCTGGACTTGCCTATGGTTCTCCATAGTTTGCATGTCCTGAATTGGGACTCCTCTGCTATTCCTGAATAAACTCAATGTGGCTGGCTGAACCGCTTACCTTTTTGTTTTAAAGGTTAACAAGGAGCATCGACAAGTTATTGAGAAGAAAGAGTGAGTGAAAATCAGAAAATGACACCTGGACCTTTTTCAAATGTAAATCTTTTAAAATAAATTCTTATTTCCTCAAAAATAAGAGATATTAATTCCATATGAGTAGCCCTGATTTTGAGTGTCAATTCTCAGAGCCCAGACTCTAGGATGTAGTTTTCCAAAGAATGATTTGTCAGACAAGTTTTCACAAACTCACCAAAAGGCATTCTTGCTCCAGCCTTACAGATAGCTGTCAGGTCACCTCATCTGTACCTGGTCAATCCCACAATACTCTAAGTATGTATGAAGCTCCCTCCTCATGTATAGCTGAATAAAATGTTCAAATTACTTCATGCACTTAAAGGATGCTTTTCTAGCACTAGAATTTTTTAAAGATCTTCTTTCAACAATGAGTCATTTCCCATCTCTTTACTTTTTGTCAACACTAAGGGTGTTAACATGCTTTTTTCCTAGATATAGCCAGCCTTCACTGTGATATAGTAAATATTGTATTTCAATGATATATAACTTCAAAGTATTAATTTTTACAACACTAATTATGAGAGAGGTATGCATTTCACTCCTTATTTTCCTAGATGAAAAATTTTAGACAGAATATGCTATATGCTTTCCTTAAAGAGGCAATATTAGAGTTCATCGCAAAACTCAAGAATCCTTAAGTGATCAGATCATTAATAACGCTCTGTGTTGATAAAAAAGAAAGTGTTTTATAGATGGAACCAGGGACCAGTGCATGAATTTAATGGTGCAAAATTTCTACCCACTTTACAAAAATCATGCATAAGAACTTGATCTAAATTGTCAGTTCAGATAGTTTTCATATTTTATGTAATGGTATTTGCTTAGTTTGCTCAAAGTGTTTTTACATAACTTACGTAACTTAATCTTAACAAATTATCCATGTAGAGTGAGAAATAATATAATTAATTTTTTATAGTTAAAAATGAAAGCTTAAAATGCCTGGTAAAACCCATAGCATATCTATTTAGTAGCAAAGCTTCAGGTCCAGTGACTTCTAAACCATCAGATTTTAGTTTTCCAAGCATTTCTTATTTTACTTTGAAGAGAAACTTTGACATATATTGTTAGTATGTAAGGAGAAAGCGCTTGGAAGCAATTATTATTGTAATCTCTACCCATACACTACTTACCTTTAAAGGTTTTGGAATTATTGACAAATTTACTTCTCACAATGTCCCTGCAAAGTAGCTTAAATGAAGGAACAAGCCTTTTTCTAAAACTATGGAGAGTCAAGTCTAGGGAGGTGATTGGAGACTAAGACTTGGTTTGGGATTAAGTGTGAGGTTTGAAACTGCAGGCTCTGCAGCAGTAACTCTGGATTTTGGGACTATGCTTCTAGAGGCGGGACTATCAGGTGGTAAACTCCGCTGATAAGAGCCTTCTGCTAACAGCACAAGGTGGTCCATACAATCCCTTTAAGAATTAGTTAGGGACTTCCCTGGTGGTGCAGTGGTTAAGAATCCGTCTGCCAACGCAGGGGACACGGGTTCCATCCCTGGTCCGAGAAGATCCCACCCACATGCCACGGAGCAACTAAGCCCGTGCGCCACAACTACTGAGCCCGCATGCCACAACTACTAAAGCCCGAGTGCCTAGAGCCCATGCTCTGCAACAAGAGAAGCCACAGCAATGAGAAGCCCGCACACTGCAACGAAGAGTACTCCCACTTGCCACAACTAGAGAAAACCTGTGTTGCAAGGAAGACCAAATACAGCCAAAAATAAATAAATAAAATAAATAAAAATAAATTTTTAAAAAAGAGTTAGTTTAACTTGAGTCTCTAATTTAGTGAAAACCAAACAAAAATTTTTATATAAATATATATTAAAAATATATATCCAATACAAAATGATATCAAAATGAACAAAGTATTTTATTAATCTGGGTAAGGGGCACATTAGACAGAACTAGACATAAGAAATTAATATGTGTTTAGAAACAAAATTCAGCTGAGTGCATTTTAAAGATCTTATTGGTTTTCTTCAATGATTCACGAATCAGGCAGCATCCAATTTGTGGGTAGGTGGGAACTCTGAAGAGCTATACAAGGCAAGAGATTTTATAAGCAGAAACAAGGAAGTTGAACTAGGCAAAAATTTTTAAAATGGGTTGGTTGTTGCAAGATTACTGTCCTTTTGGGGAATGGTAAGAGAGATTACCTCACCAGGGCTCATCTTGATTCTTGATTAAATGGTTTAAGAATTCCATGTCTGGGAGAGCTGAAGCTGTCATTAAGTCTCGATTTCGTGACGTGGGGCTTAGCATAAGCAACTCTACTTTGGGTCTTTGTCTTGTTTAACATATGTCATTATATCAAATTCTTTTCTTTTCTTTTTTTTTCCATTGGAGTGTTTTCTACATTTCTAGGGTTTCAGCAGTATGGAGGAGAAATTTACATATATATGTAGTTTTTCTATTACATTTTTAAAAATGACGTCAGTTAGTTTAGATGTCTTGTATTTAGTCGCGAAATGGCTAGGTGCAGAGGGTAGCTGGCTTAGTTTGGCCTAATTTGATATTACAGGTATAACCTTTGGATTTTCTTAGGTTTAGTAAAATTAAGAAAATTTGAAAGGAAAGAACAGGCACAGAAATAGCAGTACACTTTAAATTTTTATTGTAAGCAATTATATTTTAATGTAAACTAAAATGGTATTTCCAATTATTTTAGGAGAAAGTCCTGCCATTGCCATGTTTTAAAGATCAACTTGTTATTCGACAATTTAAATCGTTTCTTAAGAGACAGTGGAAGATAGGAAGGAGTTTGAGGAGAGAAAGATAGAAGAATTGATATCACTCATAGAGCAGTTGTCAATGATTAAAGGAACGTCTGTCCATTGGAGGCTGTGCCAAAAATACCAAAGTGTATGCAGCATACGTGTAAAAAAAGAATGCTTTTCTCTGGAACTGTAATTTTCACTTGTAAGGATAAACTTCCTAACTTAGCATTTAAACTGACTAGATTAAAATGTCCCCCCCAAAGTGTGTGTGTATATGGTGTGCATATGTGTGTCCCTCAGGATCATTCTAAGACTGAACTGCTTGGTAGGAATGGGATTTTTCTCCCTACTCTCACATTTTAAAACAGCTCACACAAGTCAGACAAGGACTGCAGACTCCTTGGTTTATAATAATTCTCTCTTTGTGCTGGTGGTGTTAGAGGCGGCAAGACAGAACCCGCCCTGGGAAAACAATAGGCTCTTTCTCATCTGCTTTATCATTCTGCCTAGACTAGAAGAAAGAGAGAGAGAGAAGAAGGGAGAAGGAGAGAAGAGAGAGAGAAATGAGAACTTTCCATTTAACTTTTAGCACCTGAGAAAACACCCACTGAATTGAAATTATTTTCATCCCTCTGGCAAACCTGCACTTGGCCTTTGTTTTGGTTCTCTTTAGACAGAGCTTTATTCATCTGTGATAGCTGGCCACCTCAGCCGAGGCAATGTAGAATGAGGCCACTATTTATAATTCAAGGTATGTGTAAAACACAAATGGAGGAGATTGCTCTGAAGGAAGAGACATTTAGTAAAGGAGACAAGACAGAGATGGCTTTCTTGAATAAAATGACATTTTTAGTTATTTTTCTATGTCTTGAACTACTTCCCCTGAGGCACTTTTTGGCTCACCAGTGGAGGAACTGAAGCAATCCTAAACATCCCCAGGGGTCTCTATTGATTTTCCAGATGTGGCTTTTCAAGTGGTTTGTTGCTCATAGGAAGGGGGGAACACCTTAATTATTCAATAACTCCTGAAGTTTCCCCCAAACTATGTGTCAAGTAAGTAATTTTTTTCCCTTTAGCTATATGCAGCCTTCATTTGACTATAAATTCTATCAAAGACTGATTGTTCAACTTCAGATTTAATTTTA
Source organism: Delphinapterus leucas (assembly GCF_059928025.1). Taxonomy (NCBI): domain Eukaryota; kingdom Metazoa; phylum Chordata; class Mammalia; order Artiodactyla; family Monodontidae; genus Delphinapterus; species Delphinapterus leucas. The sequence goes on from NC_143139.1 coordinate 46,585,202, forward strand.
AGATTTAAATGCCTGGCTCCTTAACTCACTCTATTGCATTCTTTGTCTCATTATTTACTCCATGGACTGACCAGTGATCCTGAAAGAATATGCATTAGTCCCCTTCATTTTCAGATGCCCTCATATTTATGCCTATGTGGATCCATACCCTAATTACTTGGACTACAGACCTGTCATGACATATAAACTCTAGGCATGTAAATATGGTAGTTTCGCCCTAAAGTCAGATTTGTACCTTCAGTGTACCACAGAATTTATAGTCCAAATAGATTCCTTTTTCAAATGTTTGTTTTAAAATAAGAAATTGTAGTCTCTTGAGTTCTAGAGTTTCTGTAAGAATAACAGAAGGAACACTCAGCTAATGTTTAGTATCCATATGCTTCATTAAAGTGACCAGATGTCCTACATTTGTCAAGGGGGATGGGGAATTGTTTTTTTTTTTTTTTTTTGGTTTTTCCTGATTATTTGCTTCTAAAAGTCTATCATGGATATGTTTTGTGCCTTCACTGGCCCTCCTTGCAATTCTTCTTCATGTCCTGCTCTAAAAACCTCATAATTGATAACCTACTGTTTTTTGTACTTGGGACTTCAGGGGAAAAAAACCCAAAAGCTTGCTGTTCCTCTGTGGTTCTATAGTTTATTGTGTAAAAAATTTATATCAGGATCCTCATCTTGCCTATGTAGTCCTATAAAATAAATTTATAGTCTAAAGCAAGCAAGATCCTTTTTTTTTAAGGGCTGAGCTCTTCCACACATTTTAAATCTTCTCGTAAGTACTGAATTTAAATAATAAAATGTGATCTTTTATATAGTAAATAGTGTCAGGAAAAATTGTCCAAGATTTGGAAATGGAAGAAGGAGGTTACTGGACATCCTTCAGATGGAAAGCCAAGTGTTGCCTATCAGATTCTTTAGTGATTATTCACTTCTTAGGAGATGTGCACCTGAGTAACTTTGTATTGATTAGGTCAGGTGTTTGAAAACATGACAGTCTCAGAATCCCATTATATTCTTAAAAATTGACCTCCAGGGACTTCCCTGGTGGCGCAGTGGTTAAGAATCCGCCTGCCAATGCAGGGAACACGGGTTCAAGCCCTGGTCCGGGGAGATTCCACATGCCGCAAAGCAAGTAAGCCCATGCGCCACAACTACTGAGCCTGCTCTCTAGAGCCCACAAGCCACAACTACTGAGTCCGAGCACCACAACTACTGAAGCCTGCACGCCTAGAGCCCGTGCTCCACAACGAGAAGCCACTGCAATAAGAATCCCTCACACTGCAGCAAAGAGTAGCCCCTGCTCGCCACAACTAGAGAAAGCCCGTGCGCAGCAACAAAAACCCAACACAGACAAAAATAAATTTAAAAAAACATTGACCACCAAATTTTTGTTTACATGGATTTTATCTATTGATATTTACTGTATTGTAACTTAAAGCTAAGGAATTAAAATACACATTTCTTTATTTTAAATAACAATAACGAATCCATCACCTGTTACCATAGAACCGGCTTATTTTTATGACAAATAATTATATTTTCCAAAATACAATATTTAGGGGAAGAGCAATGTTGTTTTACAATTTTTGCAAGTGTCTTTAATGTCTGGCTTGATAGAAGACAGCTGTATTCTCATGTCTGCTTCTGCTTTCAATTGGCTGCAGTGTGGTTTTGGTTGAAATATATATATATTAAAAAAAATAGTCCCACACAGGTATGTAGTTAGGAAAAGGAGGAGACTTCTAAGAACCCTTTCATATAATTGTGATGTTCTTTGATATTACACCAACAGTTGACAAGTGGTAGTTTCTTAAAGGTTAGTTGCAATGTGGTATCTGATACCATACTAATGAACTTTTCAAACTGTTCCTTTTAAATTCATTGTCCTATCTTGCACTTTAAATGGATCATTTATCCATGTCTGATTATATAACATCGTGCATTAGTCACTCAGAAAGTATTGGTATGTGGATATATGCAGATTTTCTAAATGCTGACACATTTGACATCCAATATTAAAAAAAAATTAAATTTGTTCATATTACCCCCAATCTCATCAGCCATTCTTGCAAATCGGATGGTCTAAAGGAAGCACACATTCATGGTAGTTTGGAGAATAGAATGCCATTAGACCCCAGGGAGCCCTCTAAAATATATTTTCTTAAAGGGATCATTACACAAGTATGTAAAAAGTATGTAAAACTACAAGCACAAAGGTATTTGTCACAGCATTGTTTATAATAGAGAAAGATTGGAAATAACCTTAGATTATCCTTAATAGATAACCTGTTAATAAAGTGTGGGAATACAAAAAATCAGATTATTTTACTCACTAAACTACACTGTATATATATATATATATATATGTATGAAAAGATGTACATGCTTTATTGTAGAGTGGAAATTTTTATCATAAAACTGCATTAAAGAATTTTGGAGTATGTATATTGGCATAGATAGATAGACAGATAAAGTTTTGAAGGAGATTCTCCAAAGTGTTAATCATAAGTATCTCTGGGTTGAGAGGTTTGGGGGCTTTTGATTCTCTTTTTAATATTTTGATTGTTTAATTTTTGTTAATAGACACATGTATCAATTTTTTATAGTCAGAGAAAACAGTAACACTATTCTATTTTTGGAAAATGAAAGTTTTGTTCCTTAAATTAGAAAATATGCATGTGTTTTCTTTTTTGCGGTTCGCGGGCCTCTCACTGTTGTGGCCTCTCCCGTTGCGGAGCACAGGCTCTGGATGCGCAGGCTCAGCGGCCATGGCTCACGGGCCCAGCCGCTCCGCAGCATGTGGGATCTTCCTGGACTGGGGCACGAACTCATGTCCCCTGCGTCGGCGGGCGGACTCTCAATCACTGTGCCACTAGGGAAGCCCCTGTGTTTTCATTTTGACAGTCAGTGCCAGCAAGAGTTCAAAGCAAGGTGTTGCTTATGTACTACTAGTAGAACTATTAGTGCAATCTTCCTGACAAGTGATTTGACTTAACATTCTTAAAATTTTTATATCTGCTAACCAGCTAACTTACCTCAATTAATTATCCTATAGAAATACTCAGAGACTTGTGTAAAACATAAATGCCAAACAATAGGAAATGATTTGAATTTATTATGGTTCTCTATTTGATAGGCTACCATGAAGAGGATGCTATGAATTTCTCTTAGATTTTTACCTCTTTGTATGCTGCTGTGATTTGGAAAAAGAAGGAAGAGGAAGTTGAGAGATGGGGGTCAAAAGCCATCTTCCCCTCTTCTTGGCAGGTCTGTGGGATCTCTTGCCTTTTTAGTCCTTCCTTTCCTTGCTCCTACACTTTGACCTCTAGTCTCCACTATTCTTGGTCTCTAGTTGCCACCACCCTAGTTGTTATTGGTCCATGATTCTAGGTGTTACTTAGGATTACAGGTCCACATTCCTAAACCTTTCTGATAATGTTTTATTTCTGGGACTCAGAACTACTATTGCAGAAACTATTGAAAACAAGAAAGACTTGTTTTTAACCAATTATTTTACAATATAAAGAGGTATAAAAATGAGTATGAGTATGCCAGGGATACTCATAGATACCAGAATATACATTTTCCATTCAGAGAGCAGAAAGAATTAAATATTTAATAGTTGTGTGTCTTTTTTAAGGGTGGTATAAATATAAATTTTCTTCTCTTGTAAAACTATTGAAAATTATTAAAAAATGCTTTTCCTAAGTACAGCTGAGACATTTTTTGGACAGTTTTTCTTTATATTCAATTTAAGTTTCTGTGCACTCAAGAGCAACCATAATCGGATCTAAAGAGCACTAAACTTATGATCCAGCAGACATGGGTTCCCAGGGCTAACAGCTAGAAAAATTCCTCATGAGTAAAATTAAGTTGCTAATCTACAGGATCTCTCCATCTTTCTCCAATATCATAGTAAAAGAGAAATTCCCACTCTATCCAAAGGATTACCTTTTTCTTTTCTTTTTTCTTAAAGTAGAATTCTGTAATCCCAGGTTAAGATAGAATAATATGTATATTTTAAATATATACGTGTATGAGTTTTTTTTATAAGCAAGGGGTCTATATTGAATTTCTAGTAAGAAATTGTCAATCTTTAATATTAGAATGTATTTTTGAAGCCAAGCCCAGCTCTGAAGATAGGCCTTATTAATGCATCCACAGAAGTCATATTTTTTTAATTTGGCTATTCCAATATAAGAGGAGAAAAAACAAAAGACTTCTAACATTTAAAAAGCCAAGTAGAAAATAATTTTTCATCATAATCATAAATATTTAATCTTAAATAACTTTTCATCTTAATTATGAAATGATTTTTATTGTCCAAAAATATTCCTACACCTCAGTTATAAAAAGAAATTTTTACTGCCTGTGGACAATGTCAGGTTTATTTTTCATGTATTCCCATTTTGTTACTATGTTTAGTGGTTAAATCTAAAGAAAATTTAAGTAGATCCCTGACTAAAAGTAAACACAAAAAGCAGCAGGAGCAATAAGGATAACAATAAAATAGCTGTCTCTCACTAAAGGAACTAGGAAAATATTCTGTTTCAGTTTCTTGGCATCTCTGATTATGATTTTGTTGTTTAAGTCACACGCATGTAGGGAGGTTTCAAAGTAATGTAAATTTGGGGGGAAAGTTCACAGGGTTTGGAGTTTTGGTTCATGTGGATTCACCCACTCTAGTTGTATTTAGGTTAGGTTTCAGATGAAACCAGGTTTCTAAACAAGACTTGATATTACTGCCAATATTCACATGGCTTAGAGTGAAAACTATCATGATCCTCATTGATAACAAAAGCGAGCATTATGTATTTCTAAGTACTCATTGCACACAGAATGCCTAATGACATTTACAACTTTTTTTTATGTGAATTCTATTTTATTTATTTATTTTTATACAGCAGGTTCTTACTAGTTATCTATTTTATACATATTAGTGTATATATGTCAATCACAATCTCCCAATTCATCCCACCACCCACTACCCGCCCCTCACCCCGGTTTCCCCCCTTGGTGTTGATATGTTTGTTCTCTACATCTGTGTCTCTATTTCTGCCTTGCAAACTGGTTGATCTGTACCATTTTTCTAGATTCCACATATATGCATTAATATACGATATTTGTTTTTCTCTTTCTGACTTACTTCACTCTGTGTGACAGTCTCTAGGTCCATCCATGTCTCTACAAATGACCCAATTTCGTTCCTTTTTATGGCTGAGTAATATTCCATTGCATATATGTACCACATCTTCTTTATCCATTCGTCTGTTGATGGGCATTTAGGTTGCTTCCAAGACCTGGCTATTGTAAATAGAACTGCAGTGAACATTGGGGTGCATGTATCTTTTTGAATCATAGTTTTCCCTGGGTATATGCCCATTAGTGGGATTGCTGGGTCATATGGTAGTTCTATTTTTAGTATTGTAAGGAACCTGCATACTTTTCTCCATAGTGGCTGTACCAGTTTACATTCCCACCAACAGTGCAAGAGGGTGCCCTTTTCTCCACACCCTCTCCAGCATTTGTTGTTTGTAGATTTTCTGCTGATGTCCATTCTAACCAGTGTGAGGTGATACCTCATTGTAATTTTGATTTGCATTTCTCTAGTAATTAGTGATGTGAGCAGATTTTCATGTGCCATCTGTATGTCTTCTTTGGAGAAATGTCTATTTAGGTCTTCTGCCCAATTTTTGGTTGGGTTGTTTGTTTTTTTTTAATATTGAGCTGCATGTGCTGTTTATGTATTTTGGAGATTAATTCTTTGTCTGTTGGTTCATTCGCAAATATTTTCTCCCATTCTGAGGGTTGTCTTTTCATCTTGTTTATAGTTTGCTCTGCTGTGCAAAAGCTTTGAAGTTTTATTAGGTCCCATTTGTTTATTTTTGTTTTTATTTCCATTACTATAGGAGGTGGGTCAAAAAAGATCTTGCTGTGATTTGTGTCAAAGAGTGTTTTTCCTATGTTTCCTCTAAGAGTTTTATAGGATCTGACCTTACATTTAGGTCTTTAATCCATTTTGAGTTTATTTTTGTGTATGGTGTTAGGGAGTGTTCTAATTTCATTCTTTTACATGTAGCTGTCCAGTTTTCCCAGCACCACTCATTGAAGAGACTGTCTTTTCTCCATTGTATATCCTTGCCTCCTTTGTCATAGATTAGTTGACCATAGGTGTGTGGGTTTATCTCTGGGCTTTCTATCCTGTTCCATTGATCTATCTATATATTTCCATTTTTGTGCCAGTACCATATTGTCTTAATTACTGTAGCTTTATAGTATAGTCTGAAGTCAGGGAGTTTGATTCCTCCACCTCCATTTTTTCCCCTCGAGATTGCTTTGGCTATTTGGGGTCTTTTGTGTTTCCATACAAATTTTAAGACTTTTTGTTCTAGTTCTGTAAAAAATGCCATTGGTAGTTTGATAGGGATTGCACTGAATCTGTAGATTGCTTTGGGTAGTAGATTCAGTTTCACAATATTGATTCTTCCAAGCCAAGTACATTGTATATCTCTCCATCTGTTTGTCTTATCTTTGATTTCTTTCATCAGTGTCTTATAGTTTTCTGAGTACAGGTCTTTTACCTACTTAGGTAGATTTATTCCTAGGTATTTTATTCTTTTTGTTGCAATCGTGAGTGGGATTGTTTCCTTAATTTCTCTTTCTGATTTTTGCTGTTAGTGTATAGGAATGCAAGAGATTTCTGTGCATTAACTTTGTATCCTGCAACTTTATCAAATTCATTGATTAGCTCTAGTAGTTTTCTGGTGGCATCTTTAGGATTCTCTATGGGTAGTATCATGTCATCTGCAAACAGTGACAGTTTTACTTCTTCTTTTCTGATTTGGATTCCTTTTATTTCTTTTTCATCTCTGATTGCTGCAGCTAGGACTTCCAAAACTATGTTGAATAAGAGTGGTGAGTGTGGACATCCTTGTCTTGTTCCTGATCTTAGAGGAAATGCTTTCAGTTCTTCACCATTGAGAATGATGTTGGCTGTGCGTTTGTCATATATGGCCTTTATTATGTTGAGGTGGGTTCCCTCTATGCCCACTTTCTGGAGAGTTTTTATCATAAATTGGTGTTGAATTTGTCAAAAGCTTTTTCTGCATTTACTGAGAAGATCATATGGCTTTTATTCTTCAATTTGTTAATATGGTGTATCACATTGATTGATTTGCATATTTTGAAGAATCCTTGCATCCCTGGGATAAATCCCACTTGATCATGGTGGATGATCCTTTTCATGTGTTGGTGGATTCTGTTTGCTAGTATTTTGTTAAGGAATTTTGCATCTATATTCATCAGCGATATTGGTCTGTAATTTTCTTTTTTTGTAGTATCTTTGTCTCTTTTTGGTATCAGGGTGATGGTGGCCTCATAGAATGAGTTTGGGAATATTCCTTCCTCTGCAATTGTTTGGAAGAGTTTGAGAAGGATGAGTGTTAGCTCTTCTCTAAATGTTTGATAGAATTCAGCTGTGAAGCCATCTGTTCCTGGACTTTTGTTTGTTGGAAGATTTTTAATCACAGTTTCCATTTCATTACTTGTGATTGGTCTGTTCATATTTTCTATTTCTTCCCGGTTCAGTCTTGGAAGGTTATACCTTTCTAAGGATTTGTCCATTTGGTTGACATAGAGTTGCTTGTAGTAGTCTCCTATGATGCTTTGTATTTCTGTGGTGTCCATTGTAACTTCTCCTTTTTCATTTCTAATTTTATTGATTTGAGTCCTCTCCCTCTTTTTCTTGAGGAGTCTGGCTAAAGGTTTATCAATTACCAGCTTTTAGTTTTATTGATCTTTGCCATTGTTTTCTTTATTTCTACTTCATTTATTTCTGCCCTGATCTTTATGATTTCTTTCCATCTACTAACTTTGGATTTTGTTTGTTGTTCTTTCCCTAGTTCCTTTAGTTGTAAGGTTACATTGTTTATTTGAGATTTTTCTTGTTTCTTGAGGTAGGATTGTATTGCTATAAACTTCCCTCTTACTACTGCTTTTGTTGCATCCCATAGGTTTTGGATCGTCATGTTTTCATTGTCATTTGTCTCCAGGCATTTTTAAATTTCTTCTTTGATTTCTTCAGTCATCTCTTGGTTATTTAATAAAGTATTGTTTAGCCTCCATGTGTTTGTGTTTTTTACGGTTTTTTCCCTATAATTGATTTCTAATCTCATAGCATTGTGGTTGGAAAAGATGCTTGATATGATTTCAATTTTCTTTAATTTACCAAGGCTTGATTTGTGAGCTAAGATGTGATCTATACTGGAGAATGTTCCGTGTTCACTTGAGAAGAAAGTGTAATCTACTGTATTCAGATGGAATGTCCTATAAATATCAATTAAATCTATCGGGTCTGTTATGTCATTTAAAGCTTGTGTTTCCTTATAAATTTTCCGTCTCGATGATCTGTCTTTTGGTGTAACTGAGGTCTTAAAATCCCCCACTATTATTGGGTTACTGCCGATTTCCCCTTTTATAGCTATTAGCATTTGCCTTATGTATTGAGGTGCTCCTATGTTGGGTGCGTATATATCTATAATTATTATATCTTCTTCTTGGATTGATCCCCTGATCATTATGTAGTGTCCTTCCTTGTCTCTTATAACATTCTTTATTTTAAAGTCTATTTTATCTGATATGAGTATTGCTACTCCAGCTTTCTTTTGATTTCCATTTGCATGGAATATCTTTTTCCATCCCCTCACTTTCAGTCTGTATGTGTCCCTAGGTCTGAAGTGGGTCTCTTGTAGACAGCATATATATGGGTCTTGTTTTTGTGTCCATTCAGCGAGCCTATGTCTTTTGGCTGGAGCATTTAGTCCATCCACATTTAAGGTAATTATCAATATGTATGTTCCTATTACAATTTTCTTAATCATTTTGGGTTTGTTTTTGTAGGTCCATTTCTTCTCTTGTGTTTCTCACTTAGAAAAGTTGCTTTAGCATTTGTTGTAAAGCTGGTTTGGTGGTGCTGAATTCTCTTAGTTTTTTCTTGTCTATAAGCTTTTGGTTTCTCCATCAAATCTGAGTAAGATCCTTGCCAGGTAGAGTAATCTTGGTTGTAGGTTCTTCCCTTTCAAGTCTTTAAATATATCATGCCACTCCCTCTGGCTTGTAGAGTTTCTGCTGAGAAATCAGCTGTTAACCTTATGGGAGTTCCCTTGTATGTTATTTGTCATTTTTCCCTCGTGCTTTCAATAATTTTTCTTTGTCTTTAATTTTTATCAATTTGATTACTATGTGTTTCAGCATGTTTCTCCTTGGGTTTATCTTGCCTGGGACTCTCTGTGACTCCTGGACTTGGGTGGCTATTTCCCTTCCCATGTTAAGCAAGTTTTCAACTATAATCTCTTCAAATATTTTCTTGGGTGCTTTCTCTCTCTCTTCTCCTTCTGGGACCTCTATAATGCAAATGTTGGTGCGTTTTATGTTGTCCCAGAGGCCTCTTAGGCTTTCTTCATTTCTTTTCATTCTTTTTTCTTTATTCTGTTCCACGGCAGTGATTTCCACCATTCTGTCTTCCAGGTCACTTATCTGTTCTTCTGCCTCAGTTATTCTGCTATTGATTCCTTCTTGTGTATTTTTCATTTTAGTTATTGTATTGTTCATTTCTGTTCTTTAATTCTTCTACGTCTTTGTTAAACATTTCTTGCATCTTCTCAAATCTTTGCCTCCATTCTTTTTCTGAGGTCCTGAGGTCCTGGATCATCTTCACTATCAATATTCTGAATTCTTTTTCTGGAAGGTTGCCTATCTCCTCTTCATTTAGTTGTTTTTCTGGGGTTTTATCTTGTTTCTTCATCTGGTACATAGTCCTCTGCCTTTGCATCTTGTCTATCTTTCTGTGAATGTGGCTGCAGGATTGTAGTTCTTCTTGCTTCTGCTGTCTGCCCTCTGGTGGATTGACATTTTTAACTTTGGAAAGAGCTGCTTTTATTTAAGTATACTGAGCTGAAAGGTTGGTTTTATAAGATTTTAGCATCAGTAAAATGGAAACAAACTTAATTTTGTTCCATTGAAAATATAAGGTCACTTATTATGGATCAATGAAAAATTATGCATTATTATCACGAATTATTAAATCATACATGTATCATACACCTAAAGAGAATGTGAGTACTGTTGAGGAAATGAGTTTTCCAAAAGGTGCTTTGTTTTATATTAATGCATAATGTACATTGGAGCATGTTTTTTCTCTCCAACACATTTGCTTTTATATTTTTATCAAAATACTTTGTTTTTCAGCCATATTTCTTATAATGTCTTACTAAAGAAAAGTTCATGCAACCTATACAAAGTGTGATGGGATGACAAGGGAGGGAATTTTTGCAATGAATTCATTACATTTACAAAACACTTTATATTTGCAAAGTTATTTATATATAGTGTTTCATTGCTCATTAAATAACTTGATTGTGCAAATATTATCTACTGTGATCAGATGATAACACTATGTCCCAGAGAGATTAACAGTTGCTAGTTCAATGGTGCATTTGAAAAAAGCATCCAGTTCTTCTAACCTCTTATCAAATGTTCTTTTCACTACCACACTGAGGGAGGGGATCATTAACTCAGATACTGGAGGCTATCACACTGACATGAATCCTTGATCATAAATGACCTAAATTATTTTGATCTACAGCTGTTTAAATTAAAATTCAACAAATAATTGCTCAACTTCATTTTATGCTGACTGCAGAGACTTGGCCTTGGAGGGCCTGAAAAGGGGATCTATTACCCAGAAAATACAGAAAAGTTTTTATTGGATTGAATTAAAGTGATTCACTTCTTTTTTCTTTTTTAAAGATCTTTTCATTGATTCTTATTTTTAAAAATCCCTTAGGAAATTCTTTATAAATGAATAAGGTTGATTTTGTGATTAAACTACATTCTGCTACTTGTTGTTTTCCTCACTTGGAGTGCTTGGAACTTTCTCCCTCTCCATGTCTACTTTCACTTCATCTATACACCTGTTACCCCAAGTAGCTTTTGCTCATTCTTTCTACCCTTTAATCTCTTTCGTGCTCACTTAAAATAGGCTTACTGTGAAGGTGCATTTCAATCTTGGGGTGGGGTATTTAAAAGTAAAAATTTAAAGAACAGAGTAACAATCTTCCAGTATTAATTCTGCCTTTATAAGCATATATTGAGCTGAGAAAATTATTTTAATGACATTTTTAATTAGTTTCTTCAGGCTCTTGACCAAAATCTTTTGAGATTTTTACCAAGTGTAGAGGTCTCTCCAATATTGGGAATTAAAAAATGATTAAGACCCCAGTCCTTGATCTTGAGAATCCTTGAGTTGAGTAACATCTTCCAGCTGAGTACATTGGCATATTTATTTTTGCCCAATTTGCAGATTTTTTGCAGAATGTTTAATAGGTCCTTGATTTAACCATCACTCTGTGACTCTGACAATCCATACAATGGAATTTCATTTGTTACATTAAATTGGAAGGGAAGGGATGGGTTAGACCACTAAGCCTTCTTGGGTAATAAAAGCGATCTTAAAGAAGAATTGATTGCTTACACTGATACAGTTTTGTCAAATTTGGAGAGCCATAATTAACTATGTATTAAAGAAAAATCACACCTCATTTTCTGACATTCTGTCTGACTAGGTTAAATTCTTATTTTTTCTCTTTTCAAAATTGGTTTGAATTTTCTAGCCACTATCACTACAAATGACCTGTCTCAGTTCAGAGGGATAATATTTTGAAGAGATTTATATAAAGCATTTCATACGCATATCAGTATTTAGGTTTTTCCTCATAAACATTTTTAAGGTTAGCTGATTAAATATTAAAATTTTTCCTAGCTGTGAAGTAGGATTTTTTCCCAAGATTTCCAAAGCCTGGTTACTGAAAACGATGAAACCCTATATTTTATTGGCAAAGAGCTCTAAGGATTTAAACCTTTAATCAAGACTTGCTAAATGCTTGAGTTTATAAATTGTTTATGAGTTAACCAGGACTCTCCACCCAAATCTGTTCTGCTTGATTGTAAGGGCTGGTTCTCTGCTTACAGTATCCTAGACAGTACAGGCTTCCATGTTCACATGTGACTGGAGCCAAGATGAGATGAGAGTGGTCTGATCATGTATAGAAATGCTGAAACATTGTTGGCATGGATCCACTCGAAGTTACTGGGTTTTCACTTGAGAAGGAGTCTGGAAATGTGTTTTAAATGACATTCTATCTTCTCTTCTGCTTGTCTCTTAAAACCCTTGCCTGTCCCCTGTAGCCGATGTAATACATACACTCTTCCAGGAGGACAGTCAGACAAGCACAGGGTTTGATTCATAGCCAGCTTTGTTCCAACACAGTTGTATGAGAGCCACATTCATGAAGCTAATGACCCTTTTCTGGCCCTGCTGCAGAATTCCAAGTGTTTTTCCCAGATGGCTGTGCAGCTTCAGCCCCACCAACAGGCTGGAGTCTTCATCCATCCAACAAAAGAGATGTCTGCTTGACTCTGGAATGTTAGCATGGCATTTCTAATGATGACAATACCAAGATTTATGCAAATGGAGATATATATGCAGAAGACAATACTGTTAGGTAAAGAGTGGATTTTTTTTCTTGGCCATCCATTCTAAGAAATGATATGCAGCTGTATCCTATCTTTAACATCAGGAGAATACTTTCATTTATGCATTCAATCGGTTATTAAAAACTTATTTGCTGAGCACCACTCAACTGTTTGTGGTAGGTGCTGGGGATACGGAAACAAATAAGACATGTTTCATTTCTATAGGCCATAGACCCATAAACAGTTATTAATGAGACAGATGAGGGAGGTATGCCTAAAGGTAACAAAGAGGCAAGAGTAAACAACATTGCTCTGGGGGAGAGAAAACTGGAAGCAGGAAAGGCTCCACAGAGGAAGCGGTTCGAGTGGAACATGTGATGTTTTTTATTTATTTGTTCCTGTTTTTTATTGTCTCATAAAGTGAAGGAAATTTTCCTTACTCAATTTAACATTAATAGTTTTAATTTTACATCAATGATGTCTTTTAATTCCCGTAACAAATGCCACAGTGTGTGTGTTATTCCTTTTTACTTACCAGAAAGTTGAACTTCAGAGATTAAGTGACTTACTCAAGGTCACATAACTGGTAATTGGAGAAACTGGAGCTAAAAATCCTCCCATGGCACCAATTCTGCTTTTTTCACCAACACACTGCCTCTATTTGATGGTATTTTGGCTTCATAGACATAATGCTTCATGACTTAAATTCAGCTCACGCCTGATTATCCAATTTGATTTTAGTTGACCCAGATGCTAAGGAATTTGCTTTTGCTTTTGATTGCAAATATTAGAGGAACGTAAAAGAATTATTGGTACTTGAGTGATTTAGTTCACAAAAGTCTTATGATGCAGCTACTTTGTTTCCATTTTACAGATAAGCAAACTGAATCTCAGAGTAATGAAGTAACTTGCTCAAAGTTGCATAGTTAGTATATAGAAGAGCTTGGGTTTAGTCTTGGCAGCCTGGCTCCAGAGCTCACCACTATGTTCTGATATCTGATAAGTCACAAGTTTAGTCCACCCTATGGTAGTTCAAGAATTAATGAAATAGATGATTCAAACTATCTGGAGATCCTTTCCAGACTTTTAAAAATATAAGATTATTCTACTGTATAAACCTGAAGAGAAAGTAGAAAAGATATGGTATTGGGACACCTACACTCTGCTTTTTCCCAATTTACCACTTTACATCTGTTCTTTTAAAAAACATAGGATGATGTAACAGTTTCGTATTTATGCATGACAATTTGTATATTAATGATGGCTTTGCACCTTAAAAGCAAGTGTGTTAGATGCCCTTACATCCTTCCTGTCCACACTGTCAAAGAAGTGCTTTCCCCAAAACATATTAATGCCTTGTTCCCATTTCTTTGGTTCACCTCCTCTATTTGGCTAGGAAATAGGCGAATCTATCCAACAGATTCAAATTTGTTTGTATTTCTCTATCCTAGAAGGGCTTCTGGGATTTTCTCTCAAAAGCATTTAGGAAAAAGAGGAGAAAAGGTGGGAGAGAGAAGAAAAGTAAGAGAGAATGTAAATTCCAGGAGCCTGAGAATAAGCATGCCAGTTTTTTGATTGATGACTCAGTTTGGTGTGGTATATGTGTTTGGTGTGGTATATGTGGTATATGTTTGGTGTGGTATATCACACAATCCTAAAAATTAGTGATGAGAAGACTTTCTGTGAAGAAGTCAGCCGTTTAGTGCAGCAAATGCTCTGGTTCTTATTCGCTACATGGAACCAAAACACAAAATATAAACGCCCACTATGACACTTAGAATGGACTTTCAGACTATCTGTTTTAAGACTATTTTTAGAATATATATAGTATAAAATTTTACTATTTGATTAGTTTCCTTTCCTTAGCATCATACTTACATAAAATATTCAGGGACAATTAGAGAAGATGGTAGCAGGGTGGGGAATCCAGATGTGCCATGGAGATTCTTGAACCAGTTATTACTCTTTATCCATGTGACGAAGATTAAGGATCTAACTCTAACTGAAAAACTAAAGAGGCACCATTTGTCCCAGTTGGAAAGCCAGATTTCATAGCAATTATAGTTCATTGATTAAGTAGAAGTTAAAGAGCAAGGGAAACATCAACAAGTCCATACACCTGTGACAGATGGGTGTGGCAGCCTAAGGGTGTGTGAAATATTCCATCACACAGGAACAAAGAAAAAACTTAAATCTAAGAAGAAAGAATACCATCATTGGCTCGGGATGGTGCTTGATTTAATCAGATACCTTATATTGAGAGTCTATATTGTGTAGAAAATAATTTGAGCAGTTATGATATGCAGTATTTTGTTCAGACATAATCTTCTGAATATTCTGTAGGTTTGAAGTTCTTTTCTGCAGGTTTGATTTCCCTAATGGTCAAATTAATAGTGACTAGTTTACTAAGTTGATAATTCAGGGGAATCAAGTTAGCATACAATGAACCTGCCTCACAAGTTTACCTGGTAGTGCTAAAATGTCCACATTCTTAATCTCTGATTATAAAATTAATTCTAAAAAATTTAATTGTATTTCCAGCTGCTGCAGAATATGGCATAAACTGAATTTTACGTGGGACTACTATTAATTCAGGGTTTTTTTTTGCTCATCTTCTGAACTGGTTGAGTACTTTACTTTGTAGGACTGGTTGACTTAGAGAATGCTTTCAGAAAAGTGAATGGAATAAAATATTGTAGCTTGCTCCCCCCCAAAACAAAAATGTGTGTATATTTAAAATGAACCTAAACAGATGGCAAAAGGACTGCTTAGAAGTTGTTTTTATTTTAAAATGGCTAAAGTAAAATAAAACATGAGAATAACTGAATTAATTGAATTACTATTGGTTTCAGCTTAGCTCTTTTGGAATTGCAGAATTATTTTTACTGCCATTATATGAGAATCATTTTTAAAGTGTTATCTTGATATAGAAATATGTATTTTAAGTGCTAGTCCAAAATTAAAAGAAGAGTATTTTTTTAACACTATCAGAGGGTGGGAGGGAGGGAGAGAGAGAGAGGCTGTGAAGGGGCGAAGGGGAAGGGATAGAGACTGAATATTAGATAAATGTGATAAGCAAGGGAAACTATTTATGTAGCATCTGATTTCTGAATTACTCTTCTTGTGTTCTTCCATAGAAACAGGAAGTGCTATGTCACATGAAATTACTAAAGTAATATTCTCATAGCTTCTTGAGGGAAAATTATGTTGAATCTGATCAAAGAATAATGCAGTGAGCCGAAGCAGGAGATTAGCAGAGACTATCATTGCCTTTGATTGTCCTTTGTTATCACCTCTAATTCCAAGGTTATCAGTCACTCACATGTAGTGAGGCATCTCATCTCCAATATCAATTGCTTTGTTAAAATCCCATAAGAATCTATACTGCTCCCGAGAGCACTAACGTAACTCAAAGATTGACGTGTTTGTAATCAAGTTGTGTACCAGAAAAATAATATATTTGCTGAAAGTGAAGCCATTTTCCATCTTCTGTCACTAGACTTAATTAGGTAGTTAGGTGACTTAAAAGGATTTTCTTGGTGAATGTCAAGTAAAGTTAAACTTGTTGTGAATCCTCCTACTTAGAATGAGATTGGGAAAGATAAGCTTTACACAGAAAGTAATTGACCAATCACTTCTAGAATCCGTTTCTCTTTCTTCAGATATTGCTATTGGGTTCAGCCTGGTTTCTCTTGCCTTATCCTAAAGTAGAATTTCAGTTGTGCTGATGACATCATAATTCATAAGATGATGACATCGTAATTCGTAATTCCTCCACATTCCCCAGAGTCAGAACATATACACTAAGGTCATTCCGGTGGCACTTAGCCATTACAGATTCAAGATATAACAACACCACCACTGTCTACAAATTGGCACCTGCCGTCGGCACTTGCCATCTGCCTCTACAAGGATTACATCGTGAGCTGTTGCAGCCGCTGATTTTCAACACCCCCTGAAAGGAGTTCAGAGTGGAGAGCAGAAATGAGGCACTCTGTGCTCTGAGAAAACTGGCAGAACAGGTCTTCAGATAGTTAGATAGTTTTATTTTCAGAAGCCGATTTTATGAGCCCAATTCTCCCCTCGTATCTAGAAAAGCACTAAAATCCTTCACGGTGACGACTGGTCCTCGTGACTAGAAGAAACCTTCTGCAAGGTTTCTGCAAAAAAATTTGCAGAAATTTTTGTGCTTTCTGCAAAAAATTTGTGCTTGATTTTATGTAATCCCCCTTCACCAAAATCACATATATACGGACCATCCCCCCTACCTCTTTGGAGCAGTTTCTCAGAGCTATCTGAAATGCTGTCTCCCAGGCTATAGTCTTCATTTTGCCCCAAATAAAACCTGACTCACAATTCTCAGGTTGTGCATTATTTTAAGTCGACACCACCAACAATAAATTAACATCATTATGCACATAATCAAGTGCAGCCACATAATATCAAAAGTACTAATGACAAATATTCAGTTAAAAAGTGAAAGTTCTGAGGAAAAGTGGAAAAATACCAAGGTATCAGTGGGACTCTTGGAAACTGTTTCCAAATTGATTTCTTCTGAGTTCAAATTTTTTAATGTGATGGAGTTTATTTTTTTTTAGTGTTGGGCCAGAAAAATATCTTATATCTTAAAATACCAACTTAGTGATGTACAAATAAGCATAAAGTCATGAATTTTAAAGTGAAAAAGGAAACTTAGCCTTCATTTAGCCCAATGTTTACAATAACGACAGATCATCAGAATTACCTAGAATTGCACATACACACACATATATGTGTGTGTATATATATAATATATATACACATATAATGTATATATATATTTGTATTTATGATGTACATATATATATATATATGTGTGTGTGTGTGTGTGTATGTTGTTTGGCTTCATTTCTGGAGATTCAGTTCTAATTTAGTAGGTCTAGAGACTAGCAAAGCAAGGTTTCTGATGACCATCCAGATTTGGAAGTCATTTATGTTACAACTTCCATAATTTTGCATATGAGGCAACTGAAGTCTATGTGGATTGGCCAACCTACCAGTTGTCATACAGCCAATGGATAGGAGTCAGGGATAAAACCCAGGCTTCCTGATTCTTGACTTTTCCCATTAACCCAGGCCTCTTCAAGATGTTCTGTGAGACATGGCTAATCCTGTCTCTCACTTCACTTATAGTTTTTATCTAGTTTTTGTTTAATGAAAAATTATTTATGCTGCTAATTCACTCCTTAGCCTTTGAAGGTAACTAGACATTGTGTTTGTACATAAAAATAAAGCTGCTAACACTTGGTCCCTTTGATTGGAAACAGCTTTCACGTGTTTTCTCATTTCACTTGTTAAGATTTATCTTCTAACTGGTGTTTCTTTTTTTCACTTCAAATTTAAACTATTTAAATCCAGAAAAAAGCAAATTGTTTATTAAACTCATATGCTTAACAGTTTCAGAGAAGTCGGCCAATGAATTGTTTATTGAGAGGGTTGTGTTCTTTCGTTCTTCCTTTCTTTCTCTCTTCTCCTCCCTCATATAATCCCAAAAGGTAATGGCAGATTGTAATAGCTGAAACAATGTAATATACTGATTTCTTTGCCTGGTGTATGTATGACTGCCCTCTGTTGGATGAAAGTAGATCTGCTCTAATATGTTAGACTGTCTTGCCCTCTAGTGGTTTGTGCAGAAGATAGTAATGAGGACATTGGGGAACACTACCTGAAGGATCAGTCATTTCTTCGCAAATAATTGGTATTTTCACAAAATTCAACCAAAAGCCTGATTTAATAATAACTATAATTTAAAATGTAAGACCTCACCCTGACTGTGCCTCAAATTTCCTTTATGGATAAATCAATAGGATCATTAAGTTAAATTAAATGAATGTGTTTTATAAGGAATGTGAAATTTATGGTTACTTTTGATACATAACTCGATTTATCACTTCTTTAACCGGAAACTTCTAATAGGTCATTTTTTGAAAATGAAATTTCCTGAAGTGGAATGAACTGTATTCACTATGACTGAGATTCTACCAACTGAAGCAGAGACAAGCAGCAGAGATTTTTAATTTTTAAAAAACACTCATTTTTGAAGAAAAAAACATTTGTGACTTAAAATATGAAAGCCAAGTTGCCTATTGTGAATTTACTACCCTTTAAACTTAGTTGAAACATAAACTTCATAATTTATCATTTAATTAATTCAAAGTCAATTGAGCATAACCTATTTTTTCCAGCTCTCAGGTGAATATGAAATAAATAAGATTCTTGCTCTTTTGTAGCCTACAGTAATCAGATTTGAAGATGCTGGCAGGGCTGAATCTTGTTTCTAAGAATAGATTAATTTTTTCCATTTGTTCTATTACCCTAAATTTACCACTCTCATGGCTCTTGTTTATCAGCTCAATAATTCATCTCTGAATCTCCAGGGTAGAGTATAGTACATGAACCATGGTGGACCTTTAATAAATCGTTTTTTCCAACACCTCTTCTAAGCCTTACCTCTTCTCTTGCTCCCTCTGGTGTCCAAGAAACGCTGAGATCCTACCCTATCATCAAAACCTCCACTGAAAGGTAAATCAGGCATCATTGCCTTAAAATAAAGTCAATAATTTATTTGTCCAGGAGTAAAAACATACAAAGCCTTTTCTTGAGCTTAAAATTGAGGACTGGACTTCCCTAGTGGCGCAGTGGTTAAGAATCCACCTGCTAATGCAGGGGACGCGGGTTCGAGCCCTTGTCCGGGAAGATCCCACATGCCGCGGAGCAACTAAGCCCGTGTGCCACAACTACTGAGCCCACGTGATGCAACTACTGAAGCCCGCACGCCTAGAGCCCGTGCTCTGCAACAAGAGAAGCCACTGCAATGAGAAGCCCGCGCACCGCAATGAAGAAGAGTCCCGCTCCCGCTCCCAGCAGCCAGGGAAAGCCCGTGCACAGCAACGAAGACCCAACACAACCAAAAAATAAATAAAAATTTAAAAAATAAATAAAAAATAAAATTGAGGACTTACAGGTGTATATACACACACACCTATATATATAGTAGATGCCTATATATGTACATATATAAAAGCTTTGTATATACATATACACATACACATAAATAGATAAAGGATAGATTCTGGAGGAGCAAGGGTGGCTATTTCTAGCTCAGTGAAAGAGATTACCATGTAGGTGTTTATGTTCTTTCTTTAGAAAAAAAAAATTTTGTCTTCTCACTTTATAAGACCATATGCCTTAAAAAGCAAAGCTACCTCATCTGTTGTGTTTTTTTTTAAATCTAGTGTTCATTCTTTTCATTTTTCCCAGATTATATTTGCTCATTTTTAAAACTGTGGTTTGGACACCAAACACCTGAAATTGGAAATAATTAAGCCAAGGAACTTGCCATTTGCTGTCTGTACCAGCAGGAGTGACATTCAGCCAGGTAAGTCATAGGGTTGTGTAGAGCTGGTATCTATCCTAGTTGATTGCTGTATATGTTCTGATGAGCTGGTGCTTATTACATATTTTAATGATCCTCATAGGGCAACAGGAAGTTTTCATTTGTCCACACCAGAACCTTGCATGTGCTGCTCCCTCCTTCTACTCACTTTTACTTTCTCTAATACTGAATTCTTAGCCATATTAGACCTAGAACTCTTCATATTTGTTATTCTAAAAACTCTAGGATAGAGTTGATCTCAACTGCATTTGGGTACTTTGTAAGAAACCCTATTAAGGTACTTCTCATTGTCTAGCATAATTCCTGAGCACTGGGAACTTTAGCTATGAACACTGGTTTTTAATTTAAAAATAATTGTTAAACTTACCTTGCACTTCAAAATTTTTACCTTTTCATTCTTTTGGGAGATCGTATTTTAGTCAGATGTTATATATTCTAAGACCTTTTGCATTTTATCTCTTGTCTCATATGTTCTATCTTTCTATACATTCTAGATTTTTAAAAATATTCTTTCATCTTTCAATTAATTAATCTTCCAACATTTTTTTTAATTTCTAGAAGCTATTTCTTGTGCATGGATTTTTCTCATAGCATACCATTCTTATAATGTTTTAAGCATACTATATCTTATTTAGTCTCTCTGAAAAACAATTTGCTTTTCAACAAATTCTCTTCATCATGATATACAAATTATATGTTTCTATTGGTTTTCCTCTATCATGATGCAGATATCCTCCAGTCTGTGTTGAAGACTGGTTTTATGCTCATATTTAAGAAGGAAAAAATAGGAAGCTGTGTGTGTGTGTGTGTGTGTGTGTGTAAAGTTCAGCAGACTTCAAATTACAGGAGTGGATAGGAATAACCATTAAATGAGAAAGCCTCTAAATACCGAGAGCTTTACTCTATAGTTTTTCATTCAGAGAGCTGTGCTGATGATCCAGAGATAAATGATGCCACTTTTTCTTTTAGAGAGAATAACCCTCTGCTTTCGTCCATTGCTAAGAGGCCTGGTAGCAGGGGTACTGCCTGTGGTGGTGGGAGACTTCTGCTCTCTGCTAACCTCAGGGTCCCTGAGTCAAAGTCACTCAAGTGTCTCTTGGAGCAGGTTAAATCTCTTCTTGACCTTGTTGCCTGAGGAGTTCTTCCCACTCATCCTAGTCTATAGTGTTCTGCCACTTCTCATCCTTTTTCCTTTTGTCTTCTTCTAAAATGCATGAGTTATTTGTCAGTTAATAGCATCTTCATCATTTTCTTCATTGTTGTAAAATTTATACCTCTTTATTTTCTATACTATCAATTTAAGATGCAGGGATGAAAAGAGATATGTGCCTGGGGTCAGGCCACCATTTTGAAACGGAACTCCTAAGAAGGACCAAACACTTGGTCCAGAGAGAGAACACCAAACACTTGTACTGCCCTGGTGATGAGAAAATAGAGAGTGACAGAGAGCAGTGCAGGAAGACATACGTTAAGGCCTGACGTGTTCTTAAAGCCTGTCTATTGGATTAAATACACTATCCTTATTTAAATCCCATAATAAAATATTAGAATTAAACTGCTCTCTGAGGTCATCTTGCCAAACTTCAATTTGGAGGTTGGAATTCCTTCTATACCATTTCACTCAATCTGCTTCCAAAATATACTTAATCATGCTCACTGAGTACTTAATGAAGCAATGCACATTGTTGGAAAATTTCAACTTTGTTAGAAACTAATAAAGAAATGAATTCGGCTTCTCTTTTAGTTTCATCCACTAATTCTAATCTATCCATTAAAAACATGTACTTCAGGGGGCTCTGTGAACACTTGAAATTGTATATAAAAATAATTTTTAGATGTGCATAAGAACACTTTTCTGGGAAGAGGGTCCATAGGTTTCATTATGTTCTCAACTTAATCTATAACAAACAAACAAAAGACCAAAAGTCACTAGTCTCAAAACAGTACAGAGAAAGCTGGCTTCCTTTAATTTCTGGCAGTTCTTCAAATATCCAAGGGTAGCTATAATCCATTTTTATTTTTGGTATTTATACAGTGAAATACTTTGTATTTATACAATCAAAGTCATTTAAATAGCATGATACTGCAGTTATTTAAATAGGATACAGATTTTAAAGAGCTCGATTTAAAGTTATTATAAACCTGTTCATGTCCATACCCATAAATATAAAGAAGTCAGTTAGTAAAATAAAGCAATAAATTTAGTACATTCTAAATGATGGGAACTAGAGGCTTGTTATCTTTAAGAAGAAGTGGGATGAACAAAATAATACAGGGAATTCTCTCTATGCTCTGTGTTTAATCACCACACTTGTAAGCTTTTCAATAACAAAGGATGGGATCAAATCAGTGTGATTTTTGCCTTCACTCACTGACAAATACAAAAACCGTTGTAAAATCTTGAGCAATTTTCAGAAAGCCTATTATTTTGCATAAAGTTATCATGGCTTCACGAAAAGTATCACAATTATCAGGACTTCGAGAAATTTCAAGTTTTTTTCATTTTTATAGCATATAATTTTTCTTTGTTAAATTATTTAAATGAAAAATGATAATTTTAGGCATAAATTTTTAAAAATTAGATACAACTAAAATTATATGAAATATCTATACCCAGTGTACCAATGCTAATATTTTGGTGTATATACTTCCAGAATAAAATACTATATTCCTTGACTTCTTTATTTATTAGTATATTATGGATGTCCTTTCACAAGAGTGAATATAGATCTACCTTTTAATTTTAACATATTATTCCACTGTTTGAATGTACTACAGTTTACTTATAACTGTCTAAATAAACATTTTGTTTCCATTTTTTTGCTTTTATAAACAGCAGTATAATATAAAGTTTATGCATATATATTGGGTCTTATACATGTTGCCAAACTCTCTTGAGACCAACTTATCCTCCTACCCACAGTAAATTAGAATCTTCCTTTCTTTTGCACACTCAGGCTAAACCAGGGTATCGAAGCCCATTTTAGTTTTTTCTAATCTGTTAGGCAAACTGTGTATATGTCTTTGTTTTATGATGCCTTCTTTTGGGGGGGGTATATCTCATTGCAAAAGACCACTGTTTCCTTCTAGAGGTATTAACAAGGTCAATGTGAGTTCTCCTGGGTTTTGAGACTTGTGATTCCATGAATAATAAGGGTTATTGTAAGAAGTCTGCAAAGAGCCTATGGTTTTGGAACAGCCTTTGCTTTATAATTAAAAAAGATGAATTCAATCCATCTCTATAAAGAGAATATATATCCTCATACTCTTATAAGGATGGAAGATGCTGTATAAACATCAATACCTATTATAGTAAATTCCCAATTTGAGAGTTATGAGGGTGAAAAGAAAAAGGAAAAGAATGCAGAGAAGGAAAGGATGGCTGTATTCAAAGGTAATCCAAAAGCTTCATTTTGGCCAATAGCTTATATGAATCTCTCACACCTGATATTTCCCCCCAAACTGCTAACAACGAATTATTTTTTAAAAAAGTAAAAAAATGGAAATAAAGTTGAAATTAAATTAAGTGGTGTAAAATAGATCTTCCTTATACATTAGTTTGAAACAGTTATTCATAAGCAAAAATTATTTGAAAGAGGATAGAAATATCAGGAAGACCCAAGTTTAGATAAATTGACAGTGAATCATTTCCTGAAAATTACATTATCATACTTATTCAATTATTTCAACTGTAATACATTTTAGAAATTATTCTATTTTACTCAGATATTTTTTCACATCTAAAACCCCAGAAAATGGAGCCAATGACGTAATATATAGTAAAGTTGTTTAAACTTGTAAAAAAAAACACAGAAGAATATTTTTCTTTATTGTATTTTAAACACAATAACCAACCTTTAGTATATTAGAAACTGAAAGGAAGTTACTGTTATCTATATTTTTTTCCTCAGACTCAGTAGGACTTACATGTGGCTTATGGACTTTTTAAGCTGAAGTTCAACAAAAAAAGGCAATTATGTACCTGGAATGTACTGGAATTAACCTGATTTGGATTTAATATTTTCAGAATAATGTTAAGTCTGTTTTTTCTATTTCTTTTTTTTTAATGGTACCTATTCACAAGGTTATTTGTGATGTTAAATGAGACAGCATATTTATTTATTTATTCATATATTCATTTATTTATTTTTTGGCTGCATGGCATGTGGGATCTTAGTTTCCACACTAGGTATTGAACCTGTGCCCCCTGCATGGAAGCGCAGAGCCCTAACCACTGGACCGCCAGGGAATTACCTTTTTTCTATTTCTCTACCTTTACCTAGTCACAAGATTTCTAGTATAGATTGCATAACTTGATATTCAATGCTTTAAAATATATGCCCCTCAAACATCCAAATGACTGAGACCATTATACCTAGTGCTTAAACGAAGAGACCACTATGATGCCTCTGTGAGGATCCATCTTGATCCCACCTGAGCTGTCTGCGTCACAGGAATTGTGCCTTTCTGGAAGCCTTGGTTGGTCATTTGCATCCTGGCCAATCATATCATCACTATGCACTGGGCACAATGAAGGTTACTTTCATCTTAGGCCCGTCTTAACTGATAGCTCTGCAGCCTGCTACAACACTGGGCATCAGGCACTCGTCTTCAGTAGCATGCCCTTTGCTAGTACATTCCCTTGATGTTTCTCCTGTGTTGAATGTTCCACCCCCTCTTTTGGACCCCATGCTTTCTTCTTTCCTGGTTTGATCCCTTGGTTTTGTTGGAGCACATTATCCTTTAGCTTCCTGAGAAGCAGGTTTTGAAAACTACATTTTTGATTACTTGCATGTTAGAAATATTTTTCTACCCTCATCTGTGATTGAATTGTGTCAGGGCATAACACTCTGAAGTTAGAAATAGTTTTCCTTCAGATTTTAAAAATCATTATACCACTGTCTCCTAATCTCCGATGTTTATCTATGAAGTCCCATACCTTTCTGATTCCTGACACCACATGCATTACACCCTGGACCCCTATTTCTTTTAACTCTCTGGAAGCATTTAAGATCTTTTCATCTATATACTTTTGAAATTTCATGATGATGTCCCTTGAAAAAAGGTGTACTTTTTCACCATTATTTTGCAGGACAGTGTCTCAACCCAGCCATTCAGTTCTGAGAAATTTTATTTTATTATTTCTTTTTAATATTTTCCTTACATTTTCTCTGTTTCTTGATCTATTTCCAAGAACTTCTATTAGCTACATGTTGAACCTGGGTCCTTAAAATATGTATATTTTTAATATTTCTTGTCCCTTATTCTACTTTCTAGATGATTTCTCAATATTTTTTGATGTTTAAAATGCATCACCATTTTAATACTAATAGTTATTTGTTACACTCTGATCATTACTTTTTAAAAAAGAATCCTGTTCTTATTTTACAGTTGTAAAATTTTCTCTTATCCAAAAGTTATATTTTTGAAAATATCTTCTATGTACCCCCCTGCATTTTTTCTGAGTTTCTCTATTTCTTCTGAGTCTCATTTTTATCTGTTTGTGTTGGTCTGCTCACTCATGTTGGAAACTTTTATTTTTATAACTTGTCTGGAGATGTTTGTCCAGTAATTTCTGAGAATGAGGCTCTAAGAAATGGAGAGTAAGCTCTGTTGGCTTATAGACTCCTGTTGGGCTTTACATTAGTGTTACTGGGATAAGAACCTGACCAGGAGACCCCAAATATCAAAGTCTGGAGGTCTTTTCTCTTGGGACAGGAGGTATATGCAAAGAAACCCTTGGGTTATAAGCCAGTCTGTGGCCTCCAGGGCCCAGCACTGGGTATCTAAGCACTGTAAAATCCTAGGAAGACATGGTGGATCTCTCCTTTCAGCATGAAGACATTCACTTACTCAGTTTCTAAGGACAGGCCTTACACTACACTCCTCCTTGCCCCAAATCTGGAGACTCTTTGGTTCAGTTTCTCCAGAGTAAAACTTTCTCTTTTGTAAATAGGGAAGGAGACTATTTCAGTTGTGAAGGAGGGAATCTGGGCTCTGTCTACTCCTAGGCACAATTCTGCTGATCCTTTTGTTTCTGTCTCCATCCTTAATAACTACCATTGTAAACTGACCTAATACAATTAGGTTATGCACAATTCTTAAGTCCTTTTTGGTAGATAATAGATGCCCACTAAAAAATTTTGAGGTGAATGACGCTAGCTGCTCCACTCACTACCAGGTGCCACTCTAACCTTGCTACCAGGTTATAAAAAAGGTAATTCTCAAACCAAGGGTTGCCCCTATCTACACACACAAAAGAAACAGTTCATATGATCTTTCCTGTTGAATCAAGGAAATCCCAGCTCTTGGTTCCTTTAGATGTTTTTATTACCACTTTCTGAAGTGGTAGATTTGTCAAATGCTAAAATTTCAGGGCAGGATTCTATAAGCCATATAGTTGGAATTCTGCAAAAAAACACCCCAGAGTTCACAGCTTGATACAGGACCACAATTCCACTTAGGAATTCAGCCCAGGGCATCTTTCAAGGTAGAGGGAATAGACCTAGCTGGCTTCTTATACATGGTTACACAAGCATGGGAGAGTCTCTAAAATATTTTTATACAGTGACCCTATTTTGAATAATTTAAATTTTACTAATGAGAATTCATATCCAGTATTCATCAAATGAGGCAACATATTTTACCAACGTTTAGTAATATTAACCAGCCAGCTTTGGATGCTAATTAAGATATGGATAACAGAAACAAATACTTTAGCTACAGCTAGAGTAGGGCCTTCCTTAAAATGCCGTCTGATCACAACTCAGTTGTACATTATTGATTTGTGTTTTAACTGACCAACCCTAGCTTGGACATTCTTGGTTAGTACCTGGGTTACAGCCTAAGCTAAGTAGCACACATACCATATCACACTGCCTGTCGTCTACTTTTCTATAAAGTGCATTAAGACTGCAACCTTGTCTTCTAAGGAAACTGTGCTTCTAAGAGCCGATCCAGACCTCTTCAGGACTTAAGAGTTTCCGTATACAGGCATACCTTGGAGATATCGCAAGTTCAGTTCCAGACCACTGCAATAAATTGAGTGACATGAACTTTTTTGTTCCCCAGTACGTACAAAAGTTATGTTTATACTATACTGTAGTCTGTTAATTGTGCAACAGCATTATGTCTAAAAAACCGATGTACACACCTTAATTTAAAAATACTTTATTGCTGAAAAATGCTGACCATCATGTGAGCCTTCAGTGAGTCATAATCTTTTAGCTGGTGGAGGGTCTTGCCTCGATGTTCATGGCTGCTGACCAATCAGGGTGCTGGCTGCTGAAGGCTGGGGTGGCCGTGGCAGTTTCTAAATATAACACAGCAATAAAGTGTGCTGCATTGGTTGACTCTTCTTTTCACAAACAATTTTTCTGTAGCATGTAGTGCTGTTTGATAGCATTTTACCTAGAGTAGAACTTCTTTCAAAATTGGAGTCAGTCCTCTCAAGCCCTGCTGCTTCTCTGTCAACTAAGTTTATGTAATATTCTAAACCCTTGGTTGTCATTTTAACAATCTTCACAGCATCTTCACCAGGAGTAGATTCCATCCCAAGCAACCCCCTGGTTTTTTTTTGTTTGTTTTTGGCTCACCCAGGAAAAGCAACTCCTCATCCATTCAAATTTTATCGTGAGATTGCAACAATTGAGTCACATCCTAAGACTCCACTTCTAATTCTAGTTCTCTTGCTGTTTCCACCACATCTGCAGTTACTTCCTCTACTGAAGTCTTGAACCCTTCAAAGTCATCCATGGCTGGAATTAACTTCTTCCAAACTCCTGTTAATGTTGGTATGTTAACCTCTTCCCATGAATCATGAATGTTCTTAATGGCATCTAGAATGGTGAATCCTTTCCAGAAGGTTTTCAATTTACTTTTCTCACATGCATCAGAGGAATCATTATAAGGCAGCTATAGCCTTACAAAATTTATTTCTTAAAGAACAAGACTTGAAAGTTGAAATTACTCCTTGATGCATGGGCTGCAGAATGGATGCTGTGTTTCCAGGTGTGAAAACACATTAATCTCCACCAGAGCTCTTGGATGACCAGGTGCATTGTCAATGAGCAAAAATATTTTGAAAGGAATCTTTTTTTCCTGAGCAGTAGGTCTCAACAGCGGGCTTAAAATATTCAGGAAACCATGTTGTAAACAGATGCGCTGTCATCCAGGCTTTGTTGTTCCATTGATGGTGCACAGACCAAGTAGATTTAGCATAATTCTTAAGAGTCCTAGAATTTTTGGAACGGTAAATGAGCACTGGCTTCAACTTCAAGGCATCAGCTGCCTTAGCCATTTACAAGAGAGTCAGCCTGTCCTTTGAGGCTTTGAAGCCAGGCACTGACTTCTCTCTAACTATGAAAGTCCTAGATGACATCTTCTTCTAATACAAGGCTGCTTCATCTACATTGATAAACTGTTGTTTGGTGTAGCCACCATCATTTAGTATCTTAGTTAGATCATCTGGATAACTTGCTGTAGCTTCTACACCAGCACTTGCTACTTCACCTTGCACTTTTATGTTATGAAGATGGCTTCTTTTCCCAAATCTCATGAACCAACGTCTGCTAGTTTCAAACTTTTCTTCTGTAACGTCCCCACCTCTCTCAGCCTTTGTAGAATTGAAGAAGGTTGGGGCCTTGCTCTGGATTTGGCCTTCGGCTTAAGGGAATTTTGTGGCTGGTTTGAGCTTCTATCCAGACAACCACAACTCTCCATATTGGCAGTAAGATTGTTTTGCTTTCTTATCATTCGGGCATTCACTGAAGGAGCACTTTTAATTTCCTCCAAGAACTTTTCCTTTGCACTGAGAACTTGGCTAAGTGTTGGTGCAAGAGGCCTGGCTTTCAGCCTGTCTTGGCTTTTGACATGTCTTCCCCACTAAGCTTAATCATTTCTAGCTTTTGATATAAAGTAAGATGCATGGGACTCTTCCTTTCACTTGAACACTTAGAGGCCATTGTAGGGTTATTAAGTGGTCTAATTTCAGTATTGTGTCTAAGGAATATGGAGGCTCAAGAAGAGGGAGAGAGATGGGGAAATGGCTAGTTTGTGGAACAGCTAGAACACACACATTTGTCTATTAGGTTTGCTGTCTTATATATGGGTGTGGTTCATGGAGCCCCAGAACAATTATGATGGTAACATCAAAGATCACTGATCACAGATCACAACAAATATATTAATAATGAAAAAGTTTGATATATTGCGATAATTACCAAAATGTGAAACAGAGACACGAAGTGAGCAAGTGCTGTTGGAAAAAAGGTGTCAATAGACTTTCTCAAGATGGGGTTGCCACAGACATTCAATTTTTAAGAAACCCCACAGTGTCTGCAAAGTGCAGTAAGGGGAAACCCAATAAAAAAGGTCTGCCTGTCATGGTCTAAGTTTTCTAAGTTTCCTCCATTCCACTGAATCATCTACTTTCTCATTGACAAAAGATCGCTGACATTTACCTTCTACGGTTATATATTATCTCATTTTCCTTGTCCTTCTGGATTTGTACTCCTTTAAAAATATATTTACTTTTATATTAGTCGGGTTATAGAAAGAACAAAGATAAACTTATTTTATTTAAGCCTCACCTCTTAACCAACACTCTATTAAATTATTTTCCTAAACGTGAAAACATTTTCTTATCAGATCATTTAGGCAGCAGTGGGTAAAAACTACATATTTAGAACCAATATTTTCTATAAAACCAGGCAAAAGCTATTGAATTAATATTTCTTAACATCATCTACATCCTTATGCTTGGAATGGGAATTCTCTACAAGCAAAAGCAATGGGTTAGAATGAACAATAGGAAAAATTTATAAGTTTGACTGGCATAGTTTCAGATCTTTTCTATTATTTAAATTATTGTTCAGCAGGATCCCCAAATATTTATTTAAAATCAAACATACTAATAAAGTCTCCCAATTGCACCTTTAATTGTGCTCTAAATAATGAATACAGTTGCTGAAAAAATATAGCTATTGTTATGATATTGATAAGGAGATTGTTGAAGGATGTCATCATGCCTGGAAAAGTGACTAGAGAGGGTGTTGGGTGTTGCATGTAAACCAGCTCTTAGGGTTGATTATGAAGGAAAGTCCCAGAAAGAAGTGTCTATGATAGTACTGAGACTTGCCTTAACTACCTGAAAGTGACATTTTGTGTTACAGTTTTCTATAAACACACCTTTGTGCTTGAAATAATTCAAAGTTGAGTTTTAAAATCTAATCTATGTGGCTATGTCATAATAGTTGGGATTGTTTCTGCTGTCTTTGCCTCAGTTTGGGGCACACTGACTTAAAAAAAGATTGAAGTCTATTTCTACCAATTATAATTAAAATTCTAAAATGCAAACCACACTGTAAGTTAGATTTCCAATGGGCTACACTTTACAATAATACCAGAATATTTTTGAAAACATTGTGAATATTAGAAAATGAAGCCATACTTTTATAATTGGTATTTTTACACTGACTGAACTACTCAATTACCATGTGAAGACTGAATATAGGTGGCAAAAATGTAAGTTTTCTAATGGTAATAACTTTTAATACTAAACTTACAGAAAGGCAGTTTTTAAGGTTAAAGCAGACGGATTAATTCTATTTATCACTGAAAACTTAGTGAGAAATGCAATAACATAATCAGAAGGGTAGTTGGTTCTTGAACTCATAATAATAACATCAATTTTCTGTGAACATTTAGAAAGCAGCTTTAAAAATTCAGTTTTGTACTTATAGACGTTTTCTCTGAACTTCTAACTTACTGCATAATTTGGGGATTTGAGCTGGAATCATGAAATGCCCTACAGAGCATGGCTATTGGTATATACAATAGACTAGCTCCCTGTTTACTCTGTTGGCTCTCCCTTCTTTTCCTGGCAACCACTTGGGGCCAGTGTATGAACAAAGAGAACATGAAGTGTGATAAATTAAATAGGAAGCATACATTTACTTGTCGGATTTTTTAAAATAGTTGTAGGGATGAACTATTAAAAAAAAGTTAAGACAACAGGGTTTTATTGTTACCCCGAAAATTTGAGAGTAAATAAAACTAGAAGTACTAGGAATGTTGGTACTGACATTCACAAATAAATTCCTGTATGTTATGGGAATAAATGTTAGAAGGTCTATGTGGCATAAACTTAAAGGAAAGTGAAATTTATTTTAATTTATTCATTATTTTGCTCAACCATTAAATAAACGTGCATGAATTCCTATCATGTGTTAGTATTGTGCTGGGCCTTGCAGAAAGAATAAAGATGAATAAAACATGTCTCTTGCCTGGGGGCATTCACAGTCATGGTCTAGTGAACGATAATAAAAAACTAAGTACACGAAGAGAAGGATTTGTGTGATCAATGTGTTGGGAATTAAAGTCTGGTAGGCCATCTATCCACAATGGTTGATTTATTGATTTTTACCTTATCTTATTCTAGAAAGAATGTTTTAGGAATGAGATAGACACAATGAAACAAATATGAAATCTGGGGTGTTAAGGAAAAAAGAAAAAGTAACCGTTACAAAGGTGGAAATAAATATACATCTCTTTTTCCAAAGGATAAACTGTAACCCAACCAAGTTCGAAGTGGGGATAAACAAAGAAAACACTGAGAAAGGAGAAGATGATGCGTGGAATGTTGACTTCTTTCAGATCGAAAGAATAGAACAAAATGCATGTGTTTCAAATATTGTTAGAGTTACTTGCTAGTGCTTTGAAAAATTAAATACCATCTCTCAGTACGAGATGATATTTATAAATGTGCTTTAAACACTTCAAGAGGCAATATGTGGCACTTACTCTTTGCTATATTTTATCTCTTTATGTACATTTTTTATCATTTTGCTTCTTATTATGTAATCTCCATGACATTAAAAATGAAAAATAAAAAGAGATGAAAAGCTTAAGTCACCATATTTTCTTACAGCTTCAATAGAGGTTTGATGAAAAAATTTGTATTCTGGTGCCATGTTGACTGTTGAACTTACTCCCAGAGCAGCTACAAATTTGTCCTATGGCCTGAGGCGTTGAAACAACACAGAGCCCTGCAATAATTTCCTGTCTGATCAGACAACCCAGTTATTCCATTTTCCCAGGTGTCCTGGTGACCTGTATTATTGTCAACAACAAGCATTGCTTCAGCTTTAGGTTTAAAATATCTGCTGGGTTTGCAGACTCAGATTCATTTTACCATCTAGCTGAAAATGTACAGTGCACTTTAGGGTGATGGAGTTCGCCTTCATTCATTCATCCATCCTTACTTTTATTCTATTTGGTTCTTAGTGCAAAAGAAAGAGTGCCACCTCCTGGATGTGGGATAGGAAGAGCATATGAACATAAAAATGTACTGTCTTATGAAAGGCAGATTCAAAGTAATTGTGTAAGGAAAAATTTCAAAGAATGTCTCATTTCACTAATAATAATTACATAAATGTGCTTAAATGCTTTTATTATCAATAAACACTGAATGGAAATTATTTTAGAATTTCCATCTAAATATTTAGAAATAAAGATTCCTCTTGTTTTCTTACACCTTATTTTTTAAAGGAAATTTTTAAAATTTAGAGCAGTTTTAAGGTTCACTGCAAAATTAAGAGGAAGGTACAAAGATTTCTTATATAACCTACCCCTATACCTGCATAGCCTCCCCCATTATCAACATCACTCACCAGAGTGGTACATTTGTTACAATTGATGAATCTGCATTTACCAATTACAATAAACTAAAGTCCACAGTTTACATTAGGGTTCATTCTTGGTGTTATACATTCTGCAGGTTAGGACAAATGTATAATGCCATGTATCCATAATTATAATATTATACAGAGTGTTTTTACTGCCCTAAAATTTCTCTGTGCTCCACCTATTCATCCCACTCCCCCTCCCTTGTGGCAGCCATGGATCTTTTTACTGTCTCCATATTTTGCCTTTTCCAAAATGTAATATAATTGGAAACATACAGTATGTAGCCTTTTCAGATTGGCTTCTTTCCCTTAGTAATATTTAAGTTTCCTTTATGTCTTTTCATGACTCCATAGCTCCTTTCTTTTTAGCACTGTATAATATTCCGTTGTCTGGACATGCAAGTTTATTTATTCATTCACCTACTGACAGATATATTGGTTGCTTCCAAGTTTTGGCAATTATGAATCAAGATACTGTAAACATTTGTGTGCAGCTTTTGTGCGGATACAATTTTCAACTCCTTTGGGTAAATACCAAGGAGTTGGTATTTACCAACTGATTGATGGATTGTATAGTGAGAGTATGTTTAGTTTTATAAGAAACTGCAAAATTATCTTCCAAAGTGGAAGTGTTTATACTTAGGTATAAATCTAACAAAATATATACAAGATCTGTATGAGGAAAACTACAAATCTCTGATAGACAAAATTTAAGAAGAACTAAATAAATGGAGAGATTCCATGTTCATGGATAGGAAGACTCAATATTGTCAAGAAGTCAGTTCTTCCCAACTTGATCTATAGATTGAATACAATCCCAGTCAAAATCCCAGCAAGTTATTTTGTGTATATTGACAAATTGATTCTTAAGTTTATATGGAGAGGTAAAAGACCAAGAATAGCCAACACAGCATTGGAGGAGCAGTACAAATTTGGAGGATTGATACTATCCAACTTCAAGACTTAGTATAAAGCTATGGTAATCAAGACACAGTGCTATTAGCAAAATAATAGACAAATGGATGGAACAGAATGGAGAGTTATAGGAGAAAACCTAGATGACCTCTTTAGGCATGCCTCTGTTTACCCCTGATAACTTTCTTTGTTTTGAAGCCTGCTTTGTCTATAATTAATATAGTTATTCCTGCTTTATTTTGATTAATGTCAGCATGGTATATTTTCTCCAGCCACTTATTTTTAATCTTTATGTATCTTTGTATTTAAAGTGAGTTTCTTGTGGACAACATACAGTTGGGTCATGTCTTTTGATCCACTCTGGCAATCTCTATCTTTTAATTGGCACATATGGACCATTGACCTTCAAAGTGGTTATTTTTACATTTGGATTAATATCTACCATATTTGTTTCTGTGTTCTATTTGTTGCCCTTCTTTGTTCCTGTTTTTGTCTTCTACTCTTTTTCTGCCTTTTGTGGTTTTAATTGAGCATTTTAAATGATTCCATTTTCTCTCCTTTTTTTAGCATATCAGTTATACTTTATTCTTTAATATTTTAGTGGTTATTCTAGAGTTTACAATATACATTTACAACGAATACAAGTCTACTTTTAAATAACACAATACCGCTTCACTGATAGTGTGGGTACCTTATAATAACAAAATATTCCTAATTCCTCCCTTCCATCACTTGTATCGTTGTCATTTATTTCACTAATATATAAGCATACATAAGCATAGATATGTATATATGATATATACATAAGCATACATTATCAAATCCATTGTTACTATTATTATTTTGAAAACACTGTTATGTGTTAGATCAATTAAGAATAAGAAAAATAAAAGTTTTGATTTAATCATCACTTAATCCTTCTTTGATGCTCTTGCTTTTTTTTTTTTTTTTTTTTTCTTTGCGGTATGCAGGTCTCTCGCTGTTGTGGCCTCTCCCGTTGCGCAGCACAGGCTCCGGATGCGCAGGCTCAGCGGCCATGGCTCACAGGCCCAGCCGCTCCGCGGCATGTGGGATCTTCCCGGACCGGGGCACGAACCCGCGTCCCCTGCATCGGCAGGTGGACTCTCAACCACTGCGCCACCAGGGAGGCCCCGACGCTCTTGCTTTTTTTTATGTAGATTGAGTTTCTTTTTTCTTTTTTTTAAAAACATCTTTATTGGAGTATAATTGCTTTACAGTGGTGTGTTAGTTTCTGCTTTATAACAAAGTGCCTCAGTTATATGTATACATATGTCCCCATATCTCCTCCCTCTTGCGTCTCCCTCCCTCCCACCCTCCCTATCCCACCCCTCTAGTCACAAAGCACCAAGCTGATCTCCCTGTGCTATGCGGCAGCTTCCCACTAGCTTGATTGAGTTTCTGACCTGTATTATTTTCCTTCTCTCTAAAGAACTTTTAATTTTTTGCAAGGCAGGTCTGCTGGCAACACATTCTCTTAATTTTTGTTTGTCTGAGAAAGTCTTTAATTCTCTTTCACTTTTGAAGAATAATTTCACAGAGTAGAGAATTTTAGATTGGTGGTATTTTTCTCTCAGCACTTTAAATGTTTGACTGTATTCTCGTCTTTCTTGCATGGTTTCTGAAGAGAATTTGTATGTAACTCTTATCTTTGTTCCTGTATAGGTAAGACATTTCCCCCCTCCTCTGGCTTCCTTCAAGAAATTTTCATCTTTGATTTTCTGTAATTTGAAAATGATATGCCTAGGTATAGGGTTTTTTCTTTTTTCTTTTTTTTCCCATTTATTCGGTTTGTTGTTCCCAGAGCTTCCTAGATCTGTAGTTTGGTGTCCGACATTAACTTGGGGGAGATTACCAGCTATTATTGTTTCAAATATTTTTTCTATTCTTTTCTTTCTTCTTCTGGTGTGCTCATTAAATGTATGTCACACGTTTTTAAATTGTCCCACAGTCCTTGGATACTAAGTTCTGTGATTTTCAGTCTTTGTTCTCTTTGCTTTTCAGTTTTGGAGGTTTCTACTGAGATGCCTCTAAATTCAAAGATTCTTTCCTCAGCTGTATCTAGTCTACTAGTAAGCCCAACAAACGCATTCTTTACTTCTGTTACAGTGTTTTTGTTTTTATCTCTAGCGTTTCTTTTTGGTTCTTTCTTAGGATTTCCATCTCTCAGCTTATGTTGCCCATCTGTTCCTGCATTTTGTCTATTTTACCTATTGGAGCCCTTAGCGTAATAATCATAATTGTTTTAAATTCCTGGTCTGATAATTCCAGCATCCTTACCATGTCTGCTTTCGGTGCTTGCTCTGTCTCTTCAAATTGTGTGTTTTGCTTTTTGGTATGTCTTGTAATTTTTTTAAATAGCCAGACATGATGCAACAGGAAAAACAAACTGCTGTAAATAGGCCTTTGGTAATGTGGTTGTGAGGTGGGGTGGGGGAGGGGAAGAGTTCTATAGTCCTATGATCAGTCTTTTAGGGAGCCTATGCCTCTGGACAGTATCCTTCACAGGTGTTTTTAATTTTTCTTATCCCACCCTTAGGTGGAAGGGTGTGGCTAGAGTGGGTTGGAGTTGAGTATTTCGTTTCTCCCAGGTGAATAAGGTTCTGATAAAACCCCAGCAGGTTAGGCTGTGGTTAATTAGTTTCCCCTGAGGTCAGGCCTTCTTATAAAGAGCCGAGTGCTCTGGCAAGTTTCAAAATGGTTCCTTTTCCCTTCCCTTCAGAAGCACGAGGGCGTTTTCTGCAGGATACTGTGGCAACCTGGTTGAGCTCCTGCATGTAAATCTCTCCAAACTGTAAGTGCTCCCCCGTGACTGGGTCCCCCTAGAGTTTTTAGCTCTCAGAGTTGTCCTCACTGAGCTTTCATCAATTCATCAGTTACAGTTCTGGTTTCCCTACACTGGCGCTCGTTCCTGTGGTGGTTTTAGCTCATGAATCTCTGCCCCAGTGAGTTATTTTCTGAGTTCGCTTGTGTATCTTTCTGACCTTGGGGGCAGCACAGCAGTTTGCCCTGTATTCTCACCTCTCTTATGGATCCTAGAAGGGTTGTTGATTTTTCAGTATTTTCAGCTTTTTACTTGCTGTTCTAATAGAGTGGTAGCTTACAAGATCCTTACATGCAAAACTGGGAACTGGGCGTCTGTCTTATACATTTAAAAAATTCTGTTTACCTTTTACCTCATAATATAGAATAATGCAATATCTTCTTATGTTGTCTATGTAAAGAAGGCTAATTTTCTTGACAGTCTAATCCTATAATATGGAAAACTCCGGTTATCGAAAGACTAAAAACCCTCAAAACCTGGATTCTAGTAATTAAAGGGGGTCGAAGTTGAGGAGGAGAAAGAAGCTCTCCTGATCTAAATGTGGTCAATGATTTTCATCAGCTGAAGTCAGCATATAAGGTTTAAACGGCTGGTTCTCTATATTGCATTCTTTGAGTCTCTATTATTTACTCCATAGAATCCTAATTAACTTTAAAAATATAATCATTAGTCCCCTTTGCTTTCAGATGCTCTAATATTTATGCCTATTGGGTCTCTCTATACCCAAATACTTTGGAATACCAGCTAGTCATGAAATATAAACTCTAGGTATATGAATATGGTAGGCTTTCCCTAAAAGTCAGATTCATGCCTTAATCTACCATGGAAGTTATATTACCATAAACCCCCCTTTTTTTCTGTTTGTGTTAAAATAAGGAGTTGTAGTCTCTTGAGTTCTAGAATTTCATAATCTATTATTTAGAATTTATTCACTTAACATGTACTGTGTATATTTTATGTTGGGTGATAAGAAGCAATAATCAACACACAGAATTATCTGCTCTGATGGAATTCACAGTTTAGTGGAGAATTTTTAGGACATTGTTCAATAATTATCAAAACATAGTGTATAATCATATGCTATATATCCATAATCTAGAGGTCACATTTAGGGAGATCAGATGTAAGAGGCATCTTTTTCAGATTGGCTCATTCAGTATCCACTCATAACTCCTTTTAGACTTCCTTTTTTTTACTCTACCATCTGCAAAGGTAAAATCTACATTTTAAAGATTTTTTAGACCTGATATTCCCCAGGAGAAGCTAGACTCCATCTGGAGAAGAACCCAAATGATACTAGAAAGGCAAAAGTGGGCAATCTGAGGTAACACCTGGGGAAATCATAGCTGTGGCAGTTACTATGCAAGGTCTACTGTATGATCTCCAGCAACACAGGAACTGAGCAGTGGACATTGGTTGCAGTGGGCTTTACGCTGGAACATTCCTGTGGTGTGGTTGTACATTTCTCCAGGGTGTAGGCCTCTTCCTTGGCTTTGTAACAACCAAGCTTGGCTCCCTGGCCCTTGCAGAAGTTCTTTAAGTTATCTTAATACTTTTGACCTAATTTCTTTTCTTATTAACCCAGCTAAAGGAGATTCTGTTTTCTATAACAAGGACCATGACAATAGAGTATACTTTCTGAGTCTCCATTAAAGGTCTTTCTTCAGGAACTTAGGTTTTGAATGATCCTGAATCTGATTTCATACGTGAATTTATGAGCTTGTGGTGCCCATAACCCACAGTTGTATAAACTTGGAATCTTCACCAATCTGTGTTGAGAGCTTGGAGTTTAATTTCTGGTGGGGATTTTTGTTTTTACTTTTATTTTTTTTACCTTAGACTCAAGACTCCAAACCAGTGGCAAACTCTCTTGAAGCATAAATATTTTCTATCCCTGTTCCACAGACTATAAACGCTTTTCAGACTCTGGGATTTATGAAGCTCCCCTGCCAAATACTGGATTTAATATCCTAAACCCTGCTCTTAAGACCTTATATCAAGGTCTGAACTCTTAAGGGTTGCTCATTTATCAGTATCCTTTTTTTCCCTTTCTTTCATTTCTAGCACATGTGGCATTTACTTTCTTTGAGTTCATAAAGTGTTAATCTTTTAAATTTCGTGACTTATAGTTAGTGACGTCACAGTGTCTATTTATTCTTCCATAGTGCCGTAAGTCTATGTTTAAAAACGTCCATCATTAATCCAATCAATTTGTAACATTTACAGGCTGATGATTTCCTACAAAAAGGGCAGTGGTTTGTATGAATTCATGGGGAAAGAAAAAGATATTCAAGGAGAAAAAATTTTTTTGTGCATTACCAACACCATCTAAGGTAGAAGCTATTTCGTTTTGGGACACTAGAACTGATTATCTAGGACTGTACTGTGGAATACAGTAGCTATTAGCCGAATGTGGCTATTGAAATTTAAATTAATTACATTAAATAAATTTAAAAATTCAGTTCCTCAGTCATGCTAGCTACATTTCAAGCACTCTGTAACCACACGTGCTAAGGGCTGCTGTGTTGGACACCTACTGTGTGTCAGACACTGCTGTCATCATAGGCATTATGAGGGGACATAGCCCCTGTCCTAAGGAGCTATCTCTAGTCTGGGAAAAGACAGAATAAACATGTAACCTAGTTTAAAAAAAACAAAAAACATTTAAGAACAGAAAAGAACCCTTTAGGTATTGGTATTTAATGACAAGGATAAAATGGGATAATATTATAGTGACTAGAGGGCTGCTTAATAGGTAGATTTATAAGTGAAGGCTCTCTGAATCATCAGTTGAATGGTAACAAGGCAATAACATGCAAAAATCTTGAAGAGTGTTTACAGATACAACAATAAGTACAGAGGCTCAAGACAGAAAATACTCAACATGTTTAAGGTACAGACAGACGGCCAGTGTGACTGGAGATTAGTGAAAGGAATAAGAGTAGAGGGAGATGAAATCCGAGACATTGGCCTGAGAGTTTGGGTTTTCTTTTAGTTGCAGCAAGAAGCTACTGAAGAATTTTAAACAGAAGAGTAGTAGCATTGTCTAATATATACTTACCAAAAAATCATGAATAAAATAAGAGATAGCAGGACAAATTTTATAGAAGTGACTCATCAACTGAGTTTTGAAAGCATTGCTGCTTCTACATCATTGTTTATTTCTTTGTTCATTTCCAGGGTAGGAGGAAAGGAATTTCTGCATTATAGTCTCTAGTAATAGACTTTTTCCAGTCCACTTGGTGGACTGTTTTGGGCGGGGATCTTGGTGTATGGAGAGAGTGAGCTGGGGACTGGGATGGTGAATTAAGAGTGGAAGAACAGGTTGCATTTACTGGGGTCAGGTGTGCTTAATTTAGCAAAAGTTGGAATGAGAAAATAAAAATCACGTGTAAAATTCCTTCAAGTAACTGAAATGTGCTCAACTGATTTCTCATCCTATCTCACTAATACTATCAAAACTAAGGGTTGAAATCTTTTAAGGATATCAATTAGCTACCTGTATATGACTCTTTTGAAGCCCCATTAATGCAAATGTAATGGGGCAGATGCAAGTTCAAAGCACCGAAGGATAATATTTTCAACCCTGTCTGCATTGTTTAATGAGACAATGAATTCAGTGGACTTCAAATGTGTCACGTCTTGTAAATCATTGGCTTATAAACTTTAACAGGGTAAGTGGATGCCCTGTTTCTGTCTCCACTGCATAGGGTTAATGCACTAGATAATAGCCAGGGAACATGGGGTAGTAATGCCTACATTATTGGTTTATAGGTAGAGTGACCCTCTTACATGTGAAGGATTTAGAAGGAAAATACATTTATATGCATGAGAAAAAGAGGGAAAAATTATGAAAATTTAGATTTAAAAACCTGAATTTTACGTTTTCTCTTTATTTTCATGCAGGACATTAATTGGGTGGCCAATTAAAATTTGTGTTTATGGGTACAAGTTATGGTTCACCGTTGCTTATTTCCCTAATCTTTGGTGGTTTTATAGGTTTTAATTTTAGTGTAAGAGTGAGCAAAACCGGAACATTGCTATGCCTCTCTATGTTTTACTTAGAGTCTCCTGGTGTTTATTTAAGCTTTCTTGGTGGGATTGCCACTAAGTTACAGTGTTCTATAATATTGCTCTAGTCCAAAGACTTGACATCCTAGTGCCTTAGTGATTAGTGTCTGCGTGGTTGGGTAACTTAAATTGTTTTTATGTAACTCAGGATGTTTTGAACTGATTTGACATTGGTAATAGCTGGGCTGGTTAGGGGTATGAGCAAATTTTGTGTTTCAGGGACTAATTGATGTATCAAGCGAATGCAGCTGTCAGAATTAAGAAGAAAAGACATTTAAGCCACCATAGATACAAGATACTGCTGTGATAAATTGAACTTACAAAATGTGCAGTGGCCCAGTTATGCACATGCAGTCTTGTTTTATTTAATATCTCTTCTTGTTCGGGTGTGAATCTAGCCTTAGGCACCGGGCTGAGGAAGCATTATTACTCAGTTGCCAAATGGCCTGGATTTAAGATTCCCATCCACTCATAAGCTTGTGGGCTTTATCGAACAGGACATTATGAATAGGTAAGGAAACACTTTTGCCTTTTCTCTCAACTAAATTAATTACATCTAAATGACAAAGATTTTGTTTCTGAGTCACACTTGTCATTGAGCTGTTCTGTTAGATAAAATCGTGTGAATTTTCTGCCTATCTTCTAAAAAATGCTAATTTCTGTACCATTATTGGAATCTGAAAAAAGTGGAATGTAAGTATAACACAGATCAAGATTAATATGGTAGTTCTCCAATTTTTGCTGGTTGAACCGATCTTGGTAATTTTGTGCTATGAATTCTTACTTGTCTATGCTAATTGGGATGAGAAGGGAAAGAAAAGTTTCCTGCCCTTTTGTTCCTCCTGGATTTCGAATCACTGAACAGATGCAGTGATATAAACCTGTGTTTAAGTCCTTTATATTTTCCTTTATAGACAGGATTGTAAATTCTGCTCTTCCTGCATTTGTAATTAGAGGGTGAAACAGATTGCAAAGGCTCCGTGTAAAGAAATGTCCATTAAAATAATTTATACTGCCAAGTGATCACTCCAAGAGGGGAACTCAATTTGCTCCACGCAAAAAAAAAGCAGTTGCATATACACATTTTGAAGAAACTTTGTTATGCAGGGCAAAGTAACTCAGTAACTGGACCATACATTGAAAATCATAAAACTAAAGATGCATAAATGATTTTTAAAAAATGAGCATTGTTGGAAGGGAGAATTGAAGTCGTTGGAAGCCCTTCAAAGTACAGTTTAATACACTAACCATATCTGCTCCTAAGCCTGCTGTAGATAAGAAATGTGTGGTAATAGTTTTTCTCTCTCTGAAATTTTAGCCATTCTTATAGAAGCAAATGGAGCATTACTAGTGGTGATTTGAGATACATCCCTCTATGCATTCAATATATATTTAGTAAGGAAAGAGTTAAGGTATTTTAGCTCTCATGTGAGGCAGCACAACGTACTGCTTAAGAATGAGGATTCTGGCGTCAGCCCTTCTGGGTTTGAATTGCATCTGCCATTGACCCTTTGAATGACGCTGGAGAAATTGTCTAACAATTCTGTGCTTCAGTTCCTTCCTGTGTCAAATTGGAATAACTAAAAATGCTAATCTCAATGGTTCGTTGTGCCCGGCAACACAAATGTATTGAAATTTTATTATTAAGTAACAGCTCATGACCAGAATTTAATATCATCCAAATATTTTATATTAATCGTTTTTTACAAAAACAACTTGAATAAAGCATTTGTTTCCAAAAGAGAGGCAACTGCAGTTTTTCTGCCAAAAAAAGTGGAAGTTTTAAAAAAATTTTACTGTAAAGCAACTATACTCCAATAAAAATTTTTTAAAAATTAATTAATTTGCCTAAAATTTAAGACAGATCTGTATATAACCGCAAGTCTCAAGTTCTAAGCTTGGAAAAATTCCTTGTCTGGTGCTTATGTTTTTGACAGCTTTCCTGTCTACACAGAGCTGAAAAATTTTAAATGTAAAAATGTTATCAACATGAAACTTACACTTAGAGAAAGTTTCAGGAAAGAAACTATGCAGTTATTT
The DNA here is from genome assembly GCF_059928025.1 of Delphinapterus leucas. Taxonomy (NCBI): domain Eukaryota; kingdom Metazoa; phylum Chordata; class Mammalia; order Artiodactyla; family Monodontidae; genus Delphinapterus; species Delphinapterus leucas. The sequence continues at coordinate 46,627,719 of NC_143139.1, forward strand.
TGTTAGCTCATTATGTGAGAATCTTTAATTTGAATGACATAAACATGTATGTTTCCCTTTCAACCAGTATAAAAATATTTTTTATGCCTTTATGTTTGTACTCTACTGGGTACTGAAGTTTGAGATCGACTCAAATTCTGCTCACAGGGAGCTTGGGCCATCTGTGAGATTAGTAGAACCTGCAAATCCTAGGGTTTACTTGGTCTGTAGAACGGCAAACAGAATTCGAATGTTGTGTCAACTTCATGTGTAACCTTGGCTGTTACTTTACCTTCACTTTGAAAGTAAGATTGCAGCTCTTAGAGTTGTTAGGAGAAATAATTGCATTGATCTAGTGCAGTTTCTGGAACATGTTTGATACTCAGTAAGCAGATTGAGTAACTTTCTCCCTTTTTTAGATTCTACCCCAGATAAACTTCAATGCACTCTATTCAAGGTACTATTTGAAGCCTAATGCCAAAGCTATGCAATTCTATTTTTTTATTTTTCTATGGTTTAATATTATTAGAACTATGTTTTTTTTAAGATTAAGAATATGCTGGGAACCCAACAGGTCTCGATGTCTTTGTCTATAGTAGACTTTTTTTTTAATTTTTGAATTTTATTTAATTTATTTTTTTTATACAGCAGGTTCTTATTAGTCATCAATTTTATACACATCAGTGTATACATGTCAATCCCAATCGCCCAGTTCAGCACACCACCATCCCCACCTCCCCGCGGCTTTCCCCGCTTGGTGTCCATACATTTGTTCTCCACATCTGTGTCTCAACTTCTGCCCTGCAAACAGGTTCATCTGTACCATTTTTCTAGGTTCCACATACATGCGTTAATATACGATATTTGTTTTTCTCTGACTTACTTCACTCTGTATGACAGTCTTTATAAGAAGTTAAGACGTCTTCAAAAATAAATCAGCCTCTGAGTCACCAGTACTCAGTGTGGACGAGTATAAATCTACTATATAATACCTGCATGTCTCTACTTTTCTAGATCAGAAAGCCACGTGGCCATCTGTAGGAGGAAACTGTGGTGCCTGACGTATTGTTATTATGAAGACTATATGATCCTTGCAGTTATGTGGGAAAGGTTCTGACAATCTCTAGAGCCTAATGATAATCTTTATAAATCATACCTTTTTAAAGTTCTGGCTTACATCATTTTTGATGATTACAACCATTTAAAGTAGAATCACCATACATTGATCATAGAACTGCTTCTCTAATGGATACTTTTAACTTCTGAGTTAAAATCTATCTTCTGCAAAGTAATAGCCTTTGGCATTTAATACATATCATCATATCACTCAGTTTTCATTCTTTACATTTAAAATGTATCTATCCCTCTGATAACTTAAAGTTGATTTTCTGAACGTATAAACTAGATTGTGCTAAGAAACAGGAGCAGAATTTCAAGAAGTCCTCACAGGTGTCTGTGGATGGTTTTCCCCCTAAGGATCTGACATTTCTTGCATCTTTGTTTCTTGTTTTCCTTCTTGATAAAACCTAGTGTTTGGTTTTTATGCTTTGTTCCAGAAGCACATTTGTCTCATATCTTCAGAGAATAGTTTACAATGAATTTTCACTATGAAACATAACTGATGGTACAAAACCAGTCCTTCTAATCCCTTGGGTCAGTTTGCCAAAAAAAGTATTATTTTAGTTTTGCCTACAGTGACTCTCACATGCCCTCATGGCTTCCTGAATTCTCCCCTACTGATTCACATTTTACTGTTTTAAGGGCTTTATGTGAACCTGAAAACACATAAATTTCTCCATGTAATTCCTTTTTAGATCATCAGAAAAGTTAAATAATTATTTTGGCATTGAGATTTCCCATCATTAACTTTTCTCTGTTCAGAAAAGTGCCTATTTGTTTCAATTTCTTGTCAGTTTTCAGACATAACAAATGTTTACCCCAGAATATACATTTTTCTCCAGGTAGAATCAATTTGATCTTGGGGCCTTAGAAGTCATTTGTTTCTCTAGCTGCCTAA